>NW_025746931.1:0-78943 GCF_021184085.1 Oncorhynchus gorbuscha
TATAAAATAGTCATTACTTTTATGAAAACAGT
Organism: Oncorhynchus gorbuscha; assembly: GCF_021184085.1. Classification (NCBI taxonomy): domain Eukaryota; kingdom Metazoa; phylum Chordata; class Actinopteri; order Salmoniformes; family Salmonidae; genus Oncorhynchus; species Oncorhynchus gorbuscha. Next base: position 33 of record NW_025746931.1, read on the forward strand.
TTCCATTATTATTTCAACACTTGATAAACATTTGTCATTTTCCATTAAAAGATAAAAATCAGAGTTGACAAGCAGGTTCCAATCATTTCTCTCTCTCTCGAACAAAACAATGTCAGACAGTAAACAGGGTGTTTATAAAGATGCAGTGAATGGAATTACCGCTGGTTAATGGCCCTTACGATACAACACTATGTGCGTGTGTTTATGTGTGTGTGTGTATGTTTCTATGTGCTTTTCAAGAAAGCCCCAAAATGATTCTGTACATCTAGGAAGTGAACAGATGCAGACCAGCTTTAGGCTTTTCTGCCACGTGCACGCCACCGAGCGCCGTACACCACCGTAATCGTTGGCGGGCACTGCTGATTACGCTAAAACTCGCATGGCATAATGCTTGCTTTTTGATTGGTCAACTATAAGCTTTTTTTTGTATGCCAAGCCAAGTTATCATGTGTCCTAAAGCTTAATGACGTAGGTCATTATTTGTGTTATTGAATGTGTTAATAGTAACTAGTTTAGCCTAGTCTGTCAACAGGTGCACCCTGGAGTGATGCGTCAAAACAATACCGTCCAATCAGCGTAATGAAGTTGGTAACATTGGTGTCAGCAGAAGAGACCTATTTTTAACTGTAGAAAGATCCTCGCCTCAGGCTATATAGGCTGGTCCTCAGACCTCTCGGCACCGTGAGCAGAGAAAGCGGGCTCCATCTCTAAAGGGGCAACAGTAGACCAGTTTGTCCACAGCGAAGTGATGGATGTCGGAGCCACGGCGAGGACCGCTGCAGCGCATCGTCTGATCGGCAGTAAAGGGAGCGGCATTTACTCCGAACCTAATCCCAGATGCAACATCCAGCCTTTCAGCGAAATCCACATCTCTACGGACCGTTGTGATATGAAGTAGATATCACGCGCATAAGAGCGAGGGGAGGAGGGACAGGCTGGACCGCAGCTGCTCCGCTTTCGCAAAGTTCTCCATGCAGAAGGGAGGGCGCGGAGGCCGGTTGAGTGAGAGGGACGTTTTCCTAGAGGCTGCCAGTGTTTGGGGCAACACAGCGCAGAGAGAGAGAGAGAGAGAGAGAGAGAGAGAGAGAAGCCCCTCTCCAGCTCTCCTCTCCGTCACTTTCGAGCTCTTTTCAGACCGAAGAGGAGCATAATGGCGAAAATGAGGGTGTCATACGAGTACTCGGAGGCGGAGGATAAGAGTATCCGACTAGGACTGTTCCTCATCGTCTGTGGCATTCTGTCCCTCTTTATCCTCGGGTTCTGCTGGCTCAGTCCAACTCTACAGAGCATGCAGAGCAAACCGGCCAACTGCACGGTGGTGTCCGTGCTCAGACCGGAGGAGATGTTCGAGTGCGTGTTCACGTGCGGGGCGGACTGCAAGGGGACCTCGCTGTATCCGTGTCTGCAGATATTCGTCAATAATTCCGAGTCGAACTCCGTGGCTCTGCTGCACTTTGATGAACAGCAACTGGTGCTGAACCCAAAGGTAAATGACGACAACTCTAGAACGAGAACACTGTGAAGGAGCGCTCTACACTTTATAGTCGACACAGTGTTGCAGTTACTGAATGCAAAGCTGTGAACGATCGATACAGTAGCAAGGCAAAGTGTCTGGCTGGAAAAGTTCCCAGTCTCAGTTTATTGACATGAGATCGATATTATGTTAATAGTTGCCTGTTTTTTAAAACTATGTTAATGTAAACACGCTGTTTGTATACTAAAGACGAAATAACATTCTTGCTATTGTCTATTCCAAAGATATGGCAAAATAATCACAGACTTAAATAATGAGTTTAACTTTCGTAAAAGTCACTTTACAGCAAGTGTGAGAGGATCTACACCTGTCCAAGTCTATTCTAGAGACATAGCCTCATCATCACTCACAAAGAGAACCTCTACTGTGATGAAGAGGAACAGAGAAGACTAAATGACTCCCTTTGGGACAGAAAGCCCAAACGTCTGTGTGAGTGAAGGTCTCTTTTCTTTTCAGCTGGTCCATTAAACTCTCTAGTCCCATTGTGTGTGATATTACTTTTCAGACGTGCACCTCTCAGACTACAAATCGGGAATGTCTTGGTCCTTTTGAGAATTTCTTCAAATTCTCTGTGGTCATCATCATCATCATCAGTTATTTCTAGCTGACTTGAGAAGGGTTGAAATCCAACCTTCTCATCTTGTGTTCTTCTGTAGATAGTGTGTTTATACCTTTGAGGGGGTACTGTAGGGCATTCAACTCTTCCTGTCTTCCTGCCCCTCCTCTTTCCCCTCCTCTCCTCCGTTCCCTCCTCATCCGCCCCCTCTCCCTTCTCTCCTTCTCCTCTCCTCCTCCCTCTCCTCCCCTCCTCCCTCCCTCTCCTCCGTCCCCTCCACTCCTACATCCCCTCCTCTCCTCCGTCCCCTCCTCTGTCCCTCTCCTCCCTCCGTCCCCTCCTCTCCTCCGTCCCTCCTCCGTCTCCCTCTCCTCCCCCTCCTCTCTCCGTCCCTCCTCTCCTCCGTCCCCTCCTCTCCTCCGTCCCCTCCTCTCCCTCCCTCTCCTATCCCCTCCTCTCCTCCGTCCCCTCCTCTCCCTCCCTCTCCTCCTCCCCTCCTCTGCTCCGTCCCCTCCTCTGCTCCGTCCCCTCCTCTCCCGATCCCCTCCTCTCCTCCGTCCCTCTCCTCATCCCCTCCTCTCCTCCGTCCCCTCTCCTACATCCCCTCCTCCCTCCGTCCCCTCCTCTCCTCCGTCCCTCCTCTCCTCCGTCCCTCCTCTCCATCCCCCTCCTCTGCTCCGTCTCCTCCTCTCCTCGATCCCCTCCTCTCCTCCGTCCCTCCTCTCCTCATCCCCTCCTCCGTCCCCTCCTCTCCTCCGTCCCTCCTCTCCTCCGTCCCCTCCTCTCCTCGATCCCCTCCTCTCCTCCGTCCCCTCCTCTCCTACATCCCCTCCTCTCCTCCGTCACCTCCTCTCCTCCTCCTCCTCCTCTCCTCCGTCCCCTCCTCACCCCCTCTCCTCCTCCCTGCTGTCTAGAACAGACCTCTCTCCCGCTACACCACAGGTACTCCTCTCCCCCCAGCTCCATGGTAACACCACTGCATCCCTCCGTCCTGTGTCTTTAACACGCCTCTATGTTTACTGACTGGGTTCTATGGCAACAGGAGCACAGCTTTGAACAGTGATGCACGATCGCATGTGTCTGCATTTAAAGTGGCACCCTATTCCCCATGTAGTGCTCTACTTTTGTCCACTAAGGGAATAGGGTGACTAAAAGTAGTGTGCGAAGGGAAAAGGGTGGCCAAAAGTAATTAGGTACCATTTAGGACCAATGTAATCCCAGCCTTCTCTCTCTGAGCCTGAGCCTGGGGACGAGGTTAGAATGACTGCAGACAGTGGCACTGAGAGGAAAGAAGTCAGGACTTTGGCTGGTTACCAAACCAACCAGGGGTTGAATGACTTGGCAGTAAGCTACCAAACCAACCAGGGGTTGAATGACTTGGCAGTAAGCTACCAAACCAACCAGGGGTTGAATGACTTGGCAGTAAGCTACCAAACCAACCAGGGGTTGAATGACTTGGCAGTAAGCTACCAAAGGAACCAGGGGTTGAATGACTTGGCAGTAAGCTACCAAACCAACCAGGGGTTGAATGACTTGGCAGTAAGCTACCAAACCAACCAGGGGTTGAATGACTTGGCAGTAAGCTACCAAACCAACCAGGGGTTGAATGACTTGGCAGTAAGCTACCAAACCAACCAGGGGTTGAATGACTTGGCAGTAAGTTACCAAAGGAACCAGGGGTTGAATGACTTGGCAGTAAGTTACCAAAGGAACCAGGGGTTGAATGACTTGGCAGTAAGTTACCAAAGGAACCAGGGGTTGAATGACTTGGCAGTAAGCTACCAAACCAACCAGGGGTTGAATGACTTGGCAGTAAGCTACCAAAGGAACCAGGGGTTGAATGACTTGGCAGTAAGCTACCAAAGGAACCAGGAGTTGAATGACTTGGCAGTAAGCAGGAAAAAGGAACCAGGGGTTGAATGACTTGGCAGTAAGCTAACAAAGGAACCAGGGGTTGAATGAGTTGGCAGTAAGCTAACAAAGGAACCAGGGGTTGAATGAGTTGGCAGTAAGCTAACAAAGGAAACAGGGGTTGAATGACTTGGCAGTAAGCTAACAAAGGAACCAGGGGTTGAATGACTTGGCAGTAAGCAGGCTAAAGGAACCAGGGGTTGAATGACTTGGCAGTAAGCAGGCTAAAGGAACCAGGGGTTGAATGACTTGGCAGTAAGCTACCAAAGGAACCAGGAGTTGAATGACTTGGCAGTAAGCAGGAAAAAGGAACCAGGGGTTGAATGACTTGGCAGTAAGCTACCAGACGAACCAGGGGTTGAATGAGTTGGCAGTAAGCAGGCAATGACTCACTTTAGTTCCACTGTGTTGTAGTCAGTCTGTCTGTCTGTTCATGTTTAGTAGACTCAATCACTGCAGTCAGAGAGCTTGGCAGTTTGGGCTCCTCAGGCTTGGAGGAACTGTAGAGTCTGAGGAGAGGATTGACTGTGTCCCAAATAGAACCCTGTTCTCTACATAGTGCACAATATAGGGAATAGGGTGCTATTTGGGATACAACAACTGTCCATGTTTAATGTTATCATCCCTGACCCTGCATGTTGATTGTAAGTTGTACAACTTTTGCGTATGACTTGCACTTAGATTTAGCTGTTTTTATTGGTGTGTGTGTGTGTGTGTGTGTGTGTGTGTGTGTGTGTGTGTGTGTGTGTGTGTGTGTGTGTGCGTGCGTGCGTGCGTGCGTGCGTGCGTGTGTGTGTGTTCTTCCGGCGACAAAACCAACTGACTTTGTCGCTGAATCACTCAGTGATTTGTGGAAAAGGGAACATCTGCTTCAAAAAGGCTGTGTTTACACACGCAGCCCAATTCTGATCTTTTGACCAATCACATCAGATCTGATTGTTCAAAAGACCAATTAGTGAGAAAAAAAAGATCAGAATTGGGCTGCCTACGTGAACACAGCCAAAGTCTTGTAAATTAATCACTGATTTTTTTTGATCAATCATTGATTTCCTTAGCTGTTGAAACACCAAAACAAAGTAATGAATTTAAAGATCCTGGAGAATGTGCCAACTAGCCATTCTTATGTATGGTTGTCTGAGGAAGGAAATGAAAGAAAACTGATTGTGTGTGTGTGTGTGTGTGTGTGTGTGTGTGTGTGTGTGTGTGTGTGTGTGTGTGTGTGTGTGTGTGTGTGTGTGTGTGTGTGTGTGTGTGTGTGTGTGCGTGTGTGTGTGTGTGTGTGTCCTTACTGAAAAGCTACTTCTACTAATGGCCCACCAGGGGTCCTGCTCTATAATGACTTCATTATAATGGTCACTATAATGGTCACTAATGTTTCTAGACTGGATGGTCGGAGCGTTCCAGGAACAGAAGGGTTTGATTGGTTTGAATTGGCTCGTGGGAGGAGAGAGCAGTGGTTCATTTGTGCCGGATCCCACCTCTCTGTTTCGGACTGTTTTGTTCCGGGAACCTATTTAGCTGGATCTGGGTCTCGTGGCACGAAAAATAATTGTACCCTTTTTGCAAAAAAGAAAAAAAAATGACAATGAAAGCGATCAAAGTTCTTTCGAGTTTCCTCTTCCTTAATTCTTCTGCCCCCAAAAACAAACTTAATGGAAGAAATTAGATTTTCAGCCCTGGCCCTAATATTCTGAAGAGTTGATTGGGGTCGGGCCGGGTTATGGTTTGCACAACACTGTGACCTACTGTATGTAGGTCACAGTGGCGATTTTAGCATGTAAATCTTGGAGGGGAAAATCAAAAAGGTGGGATGTATGTCAGCAAAGCCACAACACTAAACAATAGTGGGGCGGCAGCGTAGCCTAGTGGTTAGAGTGTAGGGGCGGCAGCGTAGCCTAGTGGTTAGAGTGTAGGGGCGGCAGCGTAGCCTAGTGGTTAGAGTGTAGGGCGGCAGCGTAGCCTAGTGGTTAGAGTGTAGGGGCGGCAGCGTAGCCTAGTGGTTAGAGTGTAGAGGTGGCAGCGTAGCCTAGTGGTTAGAGTGTAGGGGCGGCAGCGTAGCCTAGTGGTTAGAGTGTAGGGGCGGCAGCGTAGCCTAGTGGTTAGAGTGTAGAGGTGGCAGCGTAGCCTAGTGGTTAGAGTGTAGGGGCGGCAGCGTAGCCTAGTGGTTAGAGCGTTGGACTAGTAACCGGAAGGTTGCAGGTTCAAACCCCCGAGCTGCCAAGGTACAAATCTGTCGTTCTGCCCCTGAACAGGCAGTTAACCCACTGTTCCCAGGCCGTCATTGTAAATAAGAATTTGTTCTTAACTGACTTGCCTGGTTAAATAAAGGTAAAATAAAAATAAAATACATTCATTGCACTATAACGGTGACAAACTAAAGCTGTCCCAACAGCAGTCCCAACACCTTACCACTGTTATACCTGGATATCAGCAGAGTCCCAACACCTTACCACTGTTATACCTGGATATCAGCAGAGTCCCAACACCTTACCACTGTTACACCTGGATATCAGCAGAGTCCCAACACCTTACCACTGTTATACCTGGTTATCAGCAGAGTCCCTACACCTGGATATTTCTCTGCCAGCCTTGTCTGGCAGAGAAACAGTTCATTCAGCCTCATTTACTGCCTTTATAAAAACATAGCTGATATGGCTGACTTAAACAAATGTGGTTTCTAATGACAATTGAGATGTACAAACAATGGCATAAGGGAACGACAAGCGGATATGAGGCAATCCGTAATTTTGATTAAGACATTAATGAGCCGAGCTGGGACGGATGTAGTCAATATAAATAATTGTTCAGCACTTTTGAAATGAACAGCGACATAATTCCGAACATGGGCCATTCTTACAATGTTCTCCCTGTACACCAACTCAGAAGTGTAGGATAAATAAAGGGGGCATATATAAGCAGACAATGAAAGCTCTTACAATATTCAATGACTACATTTCTCTAAAACAGGTTATAGGCTACATGTGCACCACCAAGTCAGAACAGTAGGTGAAATTAAGAGGTGAAAATAGACCAAATTATCAGGGTGAGACACGTGAGCTACTAACAGTTTACTACACAATATACACCTGGTATTAATTTCTTAGCTACAGTCTACACATCTCCTTAATATATTAGATCATTTATGCAGCAGCATGCATTACATTTTTGGACTCACCTTGTTGTGCCGTGCTCACTTGAACAGGAAAGTAGCGCGGTGGTCCTTCGTTGACAAACTGGGAACTCAAAAACTGGGAACTGGGAACTGGAACATAACGAAAAGATTCATCATGATGACGTCAGTGACCTTCAGGTTGTAGCTCCAGAAAGCGGCCAGAGTTCCCGGATTTACAATTCCGAGTTGAATGAAAGTTCGAAACGTATTTTCCCAGTCGTAGCTCATTTTTCCCGAGTTCCCAGTTGTCTTTGAACTCACTAAAGTTAGTTTTTGCAGTTCAGAGTTAACGGTTGAGTTGAGCGCGGCACAAATCATGCTTCATTGACAGAATGGCCAATGTTGAATGTTTACCATTTTAAATTAGGAAAAGCGACCCGTAATCTTAGATTTGGGACCACTCCATTGAAGAGCAGGCTAATGATTGCTTTGCAATGTTTGCAGGTGGCCACTGATTACTTCTAAACCACTTATTTATTGTTGAATTTGCGATTTCCAACTTGTTGTGTAATGTTTATGTCCAATGGCCGATGAGCATTGGGATTGTATCTATACTTTCTCTTCATTATTTCTCTTCATATGACGAGGATTAAGAAGGATTTGCCAGTAGATTGTCGACTCGATTCATGATGATGACTGCTAGATAAGATTTTGAAAGTATGATTAAAAAATATATATATTTCACCTTTATTTAACTAGGCAAGTCAGTTAAGAACAAATTCTTATTTGCAATGATGGCCTACCAAAAGGCAGAAGGCCACCTGCACTGTAGATAATAAAGCTACTGTACATATGTGATTTGACATCATTTTATCTGTGGCCAATGACCTTGAGCCTTCTTGGATGGGCACTTTTAATGTACAGTGGGGCAAAAACGTATTTAGTCAGCCACAAATTGTGCAAGTTCTCCCACTTAAAAGATGAGAGAGGCCTGTAATTTTCATCATAGGTACACTTCAACTATGACAGACAAAATGAGATAAAAAATCCAGAAAATCACATTGTAGGATTTTTAATGAATTTATTTGCAAATTATGGTGGAAAATAAGTATTTGGTCACCTACAAACAAGCAAGATTTCTGGCTCTCACAGACCTGTAACTTCTTCTTTAAGAGGCTCCTCTGTCCTCCACTCGTTTCCTGTATTAATGGCACCTGTTTGAACTTGTTATCAGTATAAAAGACACCTGTCCATAACCTCAAACAGTCACACTCCAAACTCCACTATGGCCAAGACCAAAGAGCTGTCAAAGGACACCAGAAACAAAATTGTAGACCTGCACCAGGCTGGGAAGACTGAATCTGCAATAGGTAAGCAGCTTGGTTTGAAGAAATCAACTGTGGGAGCAATTATTAGGAAATGGAAGACATACAAGACCACTGATAATCTCCCTTGATCTGGGGCTCCACGCAAGATCTCACCCCGGGGAGTCAAAATGATCACAAGAACGGTGAGCAAAAATCCCAGAACCAAGTCATTTAGCAGGGGGGGGGACCTAGTGAATGACCTGCAGAGAGCTGGGACCAAAGTAACAAAGCCTACCATCAGTAACACACTACTCCGCCAGGGATTCAAATCCTGCAGTGCCAGACTTGTCCCCCTGCTTAAGCCAGTACATGTCCAGGCCTGTCTGAAGTTTGATAGAGAGCATTTGGTTGATCCAAAAGAAGATTGGGAGAATGTCATATGGTCAGATGAAACCAAAATAGAACTTTTTGGTAAAAACTCAATTCGTCGTGTTTGGAGGACAAAGAATGCTGAGTTGCATCCAAAGAACACCATACCTACTGTGAAGCATGGGGGTGCTTTGGGGCTGTTTTTTCTGCAAAGGGACCAGGACGACTGATCCGTGTAAAGTAAAGAATGAATGGGGCCATGCATCGTGAGATTTTGAGTGAAAACCTCCTTCCATCAGCAAGGGCATTGAAGATGAAACGTGGCTGGGTCTTTCAGCATGACAATTATCCCAAACACACTGCCCGGACAACGAAGAAGTGGCTTCGTAAGAAGCATTTCAAGGTCCTGGAGTGGCCTAGCCAGTCTCCAGATCTCAACCCCATAGAAAATCTTTGGAGGGAGTTGAAAGTCCGTGTTGCCCAGCAACAGCCCCAAAACATCACTGCTCTAGAGGAGATCTGCATGGAGGAATGGGCCAAAATACCAGCAACAGTGTGTGAGAACCTTGTGAAGACTTACAGAAAACGTGTGATCTCTGTTATTGCCAAAAAAGGGTATATAACAAAGTATTGAGAAACTTTTGTTAATTGACCAAATACTTATTTTCCACCATAATTTGCAAATAAATAAATTAAAAATCCTACCATGTGATTTTCTGGATTTTTTCCCCTCATTTTGTCTGTCATAGTTGAAGTTTACCTATGATGAAAATTACAGGCCTCTCTCATCTTTTTAAGTGGGAGAACTTGCACAATTGGTGGCTGACTAAATACTTTTTTGCCCCACTCTGTAACTCCATGGCAGCACCAAAACCAAAGGGGATAGCATTTTCGTGGTCTACCCTTTGAATTGGCGATGACGAGGTGTCCCCATGAGTGACAGAACACTGAGCCAATCACGGTGCAACTTTCCATATTTTCTGCTGCCTTTCCCACCACCACAGAAAGCACTGAGTGAAACACCTGCATGTTGGAGCTGCCTCACTCAAGAAAACAAAAAGAGACCATGTCTGTATGCGGCTTTATGAACCCAATTATATATATATATATTAAACATTGTTTACAAACTGATATGTGACATATTAACACCAAAATAAAATGCAGAACAGGCAAGACCCCCTCCCAAAATGTATTTAATTCAAATGGGCTGCCTTGAATGACGGGTCGCCACTGTGTATGTGTGAGACCAACGGGTGGCCGTGGCTGTATGACAATCGTGCCTGTATCTCTCTCTCACATAACTCAAATTGAATTCACTTTTCTACGATCTCTCTCCCTCTCTGCTCCGATAGACATGAGCCTGCGACTCTCATCTCTCCAGTGTTTCAATTCATCATTTGTTTCCTTATAGAATCACAGCTGCACGGTTCTGGAGAAACTGCAACAGTCCTGATACCTTGTAATACATTAGCCCAAGTTATATAAGTACTGTTGTCTGTTCAGAAATAAATGAAATCATTCAGAATACTACACCACCAGAAGGCCTATAATTAAGCCACAGATGATCCATAGCTTATTTATTTTACATTTCCATAGCTGTGGATTGTAGCCCAACATAAAGGAATAGCCTAGCTGTGGATTGTAGCCCAACATAAAGGAATAGCCTAGCTGTGGATTGTAGCCCAACATAAAGGAATAGCCTAGCTGTGGATTGTAACCCAATAACAAGGAATAGCCTAGCTGTTGATTGTAACCCAATAACAAGGAATAGCCAAACTGTGGATTGTAACCCAATAACAAGGAATAGTCTAGCTGTTGATTGTAACCCAATAACAAGGAATAGCCAAACTGTGGATTGTAGCCCGATAACAAGGAATAGCCTAGCTGTTGATTGTAACCCAATAACAAGGAATAGCCAAACTGTGGATTGTAGCCCAATAACAAGGAATTGCTTAGCTGTGGATTGTAGCCCAATAACAAGGAATAGCCAAACTGTGGATTGTAGCCCGATAACAAGAAATAGCCTAGCTGTGGATTGTAGCGCCCAATATAAAGGAATAGCCTAGCTGTGGATTGTAGCCCGATAACAAGGAATAGCCTAGCTGTGGATTGTAGCCCGATAACAAGAAATAGCCTAGCTGTGGATTGTAGCCCAATAACAAGGAATAGCCTAGCTGTGGATTGTAGCCCGATAACAAGAAATAGCCTAGCTGTGGATTGTAGCCCAATAACAAGGAATAGCCTAGCTGTGGATTGTAGCCCGATAACAAGGAATAGTCTAGCTGTGGATTGTAGCCCGATAACAAGGAATAGTCTAGCTGTGGATTGTAGCCCAATAACAAGGAATAGTCTAGCTGTTGATTGTAGCCCGATAACAAGGAATAGCCTAGCTGTTGATTGTAGCCCGATAACAAGGAATAGTCTAGCTGTTGATTGTAGCCCGATAACAAGGAATAGCCTAGCTGTGGATTGTAGCCCGATAACAAGGAATAGTCTAGCTGTGGATTGTAGCCCGATAACAAGGAATAGTCTAGCTGTGGATTGTAGCCCAATAACAAGGAATAGTCTAGCTGTGGATTGTAGCCCGATAACAAGGAATAGCCTAGCTGTTGATTGTAGCCCGATAACAAGGAATAGTCTAGCTGTTGATTGTAGCCCGATAACAAGGAATAGCCTAGCTGTGGATTGTAGCCCGATAACAAGGAATAGTCTAGCTGTTGATTGTAGCCCGATAACAAGGAATAGCCTAGCTGTGGATTGGATTGCCTAGCCCGATAACAAGGAATAGCCTAGCTGTGGATTGTATCCCGATAACAAGGAATAGCCTAGCTGTGATTGTAGCCCGATAACAAGGAATAGTCTAGCTGTGGATTGTTAGCCCGATAACAAGGTATAGTCTAGCTGTTGATTGTAGCCCAATAACAAGGAATAGCCTAACTGTTGATTGTAGCCCAATAACAAGGAATAGTCTAGCTGTTGATTGTAGCTCATAACAAGGAATAGTCTAGCTGTGGATTGTAGCCCGATAACAAGGAATAGCCTAGCTGTTGATTATAGCCCGATAACAAGGAATAGCCTAGCTGTTGATTGTAGCCCGATAACAAGGAATAGTCTAGCTGTTGATTGTAGCCCGATAACAAGGAATAGTCTAGCTGTTGATTGTAGCCTGATAACAAGGAATAGTCTAGCTGTTGATTGTAGCCCGATAACAAGGAATAGTCTAGCTGTTGATTGTAGCCCATAACAAGGAATAGTCTAGCTGTTGATTGTAGCCCGATAACAAGGAATAGTCTAGCTGTTGATTGTAGCCCGATAACAAGGAATAGTCTAGCTGTTGATTGTAGCCCGATAACAAGGAATAGCCTAGCTGTTGATTGTAGCCCGATAACAAGGAATAGTCTAGCTGTTGATTGTAGCCCGATAACAAGGAATAGTCTAGCTGTTGATTGTAGCCCTGTGGATTGTAGAATAACAAGGAATAGTCTAGCTGTGGATTGTAGCCCGATAACAAGGAATAGTCTAGCTGTTGATTGTAGCCCAATAACAAGGAATAGTCTAGCTGTTGATTGTAGCCCAATAACAAGGAATAGTCTAGCTGTTGATTGTAGCCCGATAACAAGGAATAGTCTAGCTGTTGATTGTAGCCCGATAACAAGGAATAGTCTAGCTGTGGATTGTAGCCCGATAACAAGGAATAGTCTAGCTGTGGATTGTAGCCCGATAACAAGGAATAGTCTAGCTGTTGATTGTAGCCCAATAACAAGGAATAGCCTAGCTGTTGATTGTAGCCCGATAACAAGGAATAGTCTAGCTGTTGATTGTAGCCCGATAACAAGGAATAGTCTAGCTGTTGATTGTAGCCCGATAACAAGGAATAGTCTAGCTGTGGATTGTAGCCCGATAACAAGGAATAGTCTGTGGATTGCTGTTGATTGTTGTAGCCCGATAACAAGGAATAGTCTAGCTGTGGATTGTAGCCCGATAACAAGGAATAGCCTAGCTGTTGATTGTATCCCGATAACAAGGAATAGCCTAGCTGTTGATTGTAGCCCGATAACAAGGAATAGTCTAGCTGTGGATTGTAGCCCGATAACAAGGTATAGTCTAGCTGTTGATTGTAGCCCAATAACAAGGAATAGCCTAACTGTTGATTGTAGCCCAATAACAAGGAATAGTCTAGCTGTTGATTGTAGCCCGATAACAAGGAATAGTCTAGCTGTGGATTGTAGCCCGATAACAAGGAATAGCCTAGCTGTTGATTATAGCCCGATAACAAGGAATAGTCTAGCTGTTGATTGTAGCCCGATAACAAGGAATAGTCTAGCTGTTGATTGTAGCCCGATAACAAGGAATAGTCTAGCTGTTGATTGTAGCCTGATAACAAGGAATAGTCTAGCTGTTGATTGTAGCCCGATAACAAGGAATAGTCTAGCTGTTGATTGTAGCCCGATAACAAGGAATAGTCTAGCTGTTGATTGTAGCCCGATAACAAGGAATAGTCTAGCTGTTGATTGTAGCCCGATAACAAGGAATAGTCTAGCTGTTGATTGTAGCCCGATAACAAGGAATAGCCTAGCTGTTGATTGTAGCCCGATAACAAGGAATAGTCTAGCTGTTGATTGTAGCCCAATAACAAGGAATAGTCTAGCTGTTGATTGTAGCCCGATAACAAGGAATAGCCTAGCTGTGGATTGTAGCCCAATAACAAGGAATAGTCTAGCTGTTGATTGTAGCCCGATAACAAGGAATAGTCTAGCTGTTGATTGTAGCCCGATAACAAGGAATAGTCTAGCTGTCGGGAACGAGCGGCTAATCTGTCAGTGAACAAACAGCATGCAGACCAAACAGGCCTTTCTCAATATTTCAAATACAATCGAGGGAAAACACAGGTTGGAAAGCAGATGGCTCTGGCTGAAAAGAGAAGACTCTCTGCTGTAGGCTACCAACACATTAATCTGCTGTACTTATAAAATCAGAGACAGAGAGGCTTTTGGCACGAGCGCATCAGCCATCAACAGGGAGTGAGTCAGTAAAACTGGAAAGCAATTTTAGGACTATAATTTCCTCCTCCTACTGTAGCCTACAATATGTGTCTCCACACACCTTGGACTGGGCTATAGATGGATTCAAGACCAGGTCTTTTTTTATTGATCTCAGATTCTCAGTTTGTCAGTGTAGCCTACAATATGTGTCTCCACACACCTTGGACTGGGCTATAGATGGATTCAAGACCAGGTCTTTTTTTATTGATCTTAGATTGTCAGTTTGTCAGTGTAGCCTACAATATGTGTCTGTAGCCGACCTTTTCCATCATTTGTGCAGTATAAAATAATAATCTATCGATGTCTCCTTTAAAATGACGTTGGAATTAAATGCGTAAACTACTTAAAGACCCCGGGCTACTTAAAGACCCCGGGCTATTGACCCAGGGCTATTCCCCCGGGCTTTGTGGATTGTAAAAAGACCCCGGGCTACAAAGACCCGTCTAGCCCAAAGACCCTGGATACTTAAAGACCCGGGATTTAGCCCAAAGACCCAAACTTAAAGACCCCGGGCTATATAAAGACCCTGATACCGATAAAGACCTGTTTCCCAATAACATGGCATTGTAGCCCAAAGACCCGGAATAGCTTAAAGACCCCGGGCTAGAAAACCCGGAATAGCTACTTAAAGACCCGGAATAGTCTTGTTGAAAGGAATAGTCTAGCTGTTGATTGACCCCATGGAATACTTAAAACTGTTGATTGTAAGACCCGGGATAACAAGACCCGGGCTACTTAAAGACCCCGGGATACTTAAAGACCCCGGCTAACATGGAAAGACCCCCGGCTACTTAAAGACCCCGGGATACTTAAAGACCCCGGGCTACTTAAAGACCCCGGGCAAGGAAAGACCCCGGGCTAGCCCAAAGACCCCGGATAGTTAAAGACCCCGGGCTGTTGAAAGAACATGGAATAGACCCCGGATTGCTACTTAAAGACCCCCGGGCTACTTAAAGACCCCGGGCTATTAAAGACCCGGGCTGCCCGATAACCCGGAATAGCTACTTAAAGACCCCGGGCTACTTAAAGACCCGGGCTGGAATAGACCCGCTGTTGATTGACCCGATAACAAAGACCCCGGGCTACTTAAAGACCCCGGGCTACTTAAAATGTTCCCCATGTGTGCAACTTCTGTAAGAGCCTGAACTCTACAGCTCTGTGCCACTACGCAGATCTGTACTCTATAGCTCTATGCCACTATGCAGATCTGTACTCTACAGCTCTATGCCACTACGCAGATCTGTACTCTACAGCTTTATGTCACTATGCAGATCTGTACTCTACAGCTCTATGTCACTACGCAGATCTGTACTCTACAGCTCTGTGCCACTACGCAGATCTGTACTCTACAGCTCTGTGCCACTACGCAGATCTGTACTCTACAGCTCTGTGCCACTACGCAGATCTGTACTCTACAGCTCTGTGCCACTATGCAGATCTGTACTCTACAGCTCTGTGCCACTATGCAGATCTGTACTCTACAGCTCTATGTCACTACGCAGATCTGTACTCTACAGCTCTATTCCACTACGCAGATCTGTACTCTACAGCTCTGTGCCACTATGTAGATCTGTACTCTACAGCTTTATGCCACTACGCAGATCTGTACTCTACAGCTCTGTGCCACTATGTAGATCTGTACTCTACAGCTTTATGCCACTACGCAGATCTGTACTCTACAGCTCTAGTCCACTAGAGATCTGTACTCTACAGCTCTGTGCCACTAACAGATCTGTACTCTACAGCTCTATTCCACTACGCAGATCTGTACTCTACAGCTCTATTCCACTACGCAGATCTGTACTCTACAGCTCTATTCCACTACGCAGATCTGTACTCTACAGCTTTATGCCACTACGCAGATCTGTACTCTACAGCTCTAGTCCACTACGCAGATCTGTACTCTACAGCTCTGTGCCACTACGCAGATCTGTACTCTACAGCTCTATTCCACTACGCAGATCTGTACTCTACAGCTCTATTCCACTACGCAGATCTGTACTCTACAGCTCTGTGCCACTACGCAGATCTGTACTCTACAGCTCTATGCCACTATGCAGATCTGTACTCTACAGCTCTATGCCACTACGCAGATCTGTACTCTACAGCTCTGTGCCACTGCAGATCTGTACTCTACAGCTCTGTGCCACTACGCAGATCTGCTCTATGCCACTCTGTACTCTAGCTCTGTGCCACTACGCAGATCTGTACTCTACAGCTCTGTGCCACTACGCAGATCTGTACTCTACAGCTCTGTGCCACTACGCAGGTCTGTACTCTACAGCTCTATTCCACTATGCAGATCTGTACCCTACAGCTCTATACCACGACACAGATCTGTACTCTACAGCTTTATGCCACTACGCAGATCTGTACTCTACAGCTCTATGCCACTATGCAGATCTGTACCCTACAGCTCTATACCACGACACAGATCTGTACTCTACAGCTTTATGCCACTACGCAGATCTGTACTCTACAGCTCTATGCCACTATGCAGATCTGTACTCTACAGCTCTGTGCCACTACGCAGATCTGTACTCTACAGCTCTATGCCAATACGACTATATGCTTTATTCTAATGGTTCTTTTGGTTTCTTTCCCGATTTCCAAATGAACCACCAGGGAATATGGTCTCTTTCAGTCATACTGTATGGTTGAAGGGTTTATTAATGCTTTGTAAATACTGTAGTGAATTAGTCATGGGTTACTTAGGGTGATGAAGGGAGGGAGGAGGGAGAGTCATGGTCTCTTTCAGTATAGGACATACTGTATGGTTGAAGGGTTTATTAATGCTTTGTAAATACTGTAGTGAATTAGTCATGGGTTACTTAGGGTGATGAAGGGAGGGAGGAGGGAGAGTCATGGTCTCTTTCAGTATAGGACATACTGTATGGTTGAAGGGTTTATTAATGGTAAATACTGTAGGAATTAGTCATGGGTTACTTAGGGTGATGAAGGGAGGGAGAGGAGTGGAGAGGAGGGGAGGGAGAGGGGGAGGAGGAGGGGAGCCAGAGCAGGGGGGGGGGTGTGGGATGATGTTGAGGAGGGGGTATTCAGACTGGCTGTCCCTGTTCTGCCCCACCCATTGGGAGCAGTGACCTTTTGGTGCTGCTGGCTAATGAGAGCATAGGCTCCTGGGTAATGGCTTGATTAAACTACCTGTGGAACACTTGACTGATTTGGCATTAACCCACAAGGAGTACTAGTCAGCTGGGGGTTCCTTCATCTTTTCCTCTCCTCTCCTCTCCTCTCCTCTCCTCTCCTCTCCTCTCCTCTCCTCTCCTCTCACTCCTCCACTACCTCCTCCACTACCTCTCCTCCACTACCTCTCCTCCCCTCTCCTCTCTCCTCCACTACCTCCCCTCTCTACTCTCCACTACCTCTCCTCTCCTCCCTTCCACTCCACTACCTGTCCTCTACTACTCCCCTCCACTACCTCTCCTCTCCTCCCTTCCCTCCACTACCTCTCCTCCCTCTCCTCCACTACCTCTCCTATCCTCCTCCCCTCCACTACCCCTCTCCCTCCCCCTCCACTACCCCTCCTCTCCTCCCTCCACTACCTCTCCTCTCCTCCCTCCCTCCACTACCTCTCCTCCCTCCCCTCTTCTACCTCTCCTCCCTCCCGTCCACTACCTCTCCTCCCTCCCCTCTTCTACCTCTCCTCTCCTCCCTCCCCTCCACTTCCTCTCCTCTTCTACCTCTCCTCTCCTCCCTCCCCTCCACTACCTCTCCTCTCCTCCCTCCCTCCCTCCACTACCTCTCCTCTCTTCCCTCCCCTCCACTACCTCTCCTCTCCTCTCCTCCTTCCCCTCAACTACCTCTCCTCTCCTCCTTCCCCTCAACTACCTCCCCTCCCTCCCTCCCTCCACTACCTCCCCTCCCCTCCCTCCCCTCCACTAATCCCCTCCTCCATCCCTCCCCTCCCCCACCACTACCTCTCCTCCCTCCCGTCCGCTACCTCTCCACTACCTCTCCCCTCCCCTCCCCTCCACTACCTCTCCTCCCTCCCCTCTTCTACCTCCCTCTCTCCCTCCCCTCTTCTACCTCTCTCCCCCTCTTCTACCTCTCCTCCCTCCCCTCTTCTACTCTCCTCCCTCCCCTCTTCTACCTCCCTCTCCTCCCTCCCTCTTCTACCTCTCCTCTCCTCTCCCTCCCCTCTTCTACCTCTCCTCCTCCCTCCTACCTCTCCTCTCCCCTCCCCCTCTTCTACCTCTCCTCTCCTCCCTCCCCTCTTCTACCTCTCCTCCCTCCCCTCTTCTACCTCTCCTCTCCTCCCTCCCCTCTTCTACCTCTCCCTCCTCCCCTCTTCTGGCCTCTCCTCTCCTCCCTCCTCCTCCTCTCCTCTCCTCCTCCCCTCTCCCTCCCTCCCTCCCCTCTTCTACCTCTCCTCCCTCCCTCTTCTACCTCTCCTCCCTCCCTCCCTCCCTCTCCTCTCTCCCTCCACTCCTCCCTCCCTCTTCCCTCCACTACCTCTCCTCTCCTCCCTCCCCCTCCACTACCTCCCTCCCCTTCCCCTCCACTACCTCTCCTCTCCTCCCTCCCCTCCACTACCTCTCCTCCCTCTTCCCCTCCACTACCTCTCCTCTCCTCCCCCTCCACTACCTCTCCTCTCTTCCCCTCTACCTCTCCTCCCCCTTCTCCACCCCTCCTCCTCCACTACCTCCTCCCTCCTCTCCTCCCTCCCCCCTCCACCTCTCCTCCCTCCCCTTCCCTCCACTACCTCTCCTCTCCTCCTCCCTCCACTCCTCTCTCCCTCTCCCCTCCACTACCCTCCTCCTCCCTCCACTACCTCTCCTCCCTCCCTCCACTACCTCTCCTCTCCCCCCCTCCACTACCTCTCCTCTCTTCCCTCCACTACCTCTCCTCTCCTCCTTCCCCTCCTACCTCTCCTCTCCTCCCTCCCCTACCTCTCCTCTCCTCTCTTCCTCCACTACCTCTCCTCTCCTCCCCCCTCCACTACCTCTCCTCTCTCCCTCCCCTCCACTACCTCTCCTCTCCTCTCCCTCTCTTTCCCCTACCTCTCCTCTCTTCCCTCCCCCTCTCCTCTCCTCTCTTCCCCTCCACCCTCTCCTCTCCTCTCTTCCCCTCCACTACCTCTCCTCTCCTCCCTCCCCTCCACTACCTCTCCTCTCCTCCCTCCCTCCACTACCTCTCCTCCCTCTCTTCCCCTCCACTACCTCTCCTCTCTTCCCCTCCACTACCTCTCTCTCCTCTCTTCTCCACTACCTCTCCTCTCCTCTCTTCCCCTCCACTACCTCTCCTCTCCCTCCCTCCCCTCCACTACCTCTCCTCTCCTCCCCCCTCCACTACCTCTCCTCTCCTCTCTTCCCCTCCACTACCTCTCCTCTCCTCCCTCCCCTCCACTACCTCTCCTCTCCTCTCTTCCCCTCCACTACCTCTCCTCTCCTCTCTTCCCCTCCACTACCTCTCCTCTCTTCCCCTCCCTCCCTCCCCTCCCTCCCCACCACTCCTCTCCTCCCTCCCGTCCCTCCTCTCCACTCCTCCCTCCCCCTCCCCCTCCACTACCTCTCCTCTCCTCCCTCCCCTCTTCTACCTCTCCTCTCCTCCCTCCCCTCTTCTACCTCTCCTCCCCCCCTCTTCTACCTCTCCTCCCTCCCCTCTTCTACCTCTCCTCCCTCCCCTCTTCTACCTCTCCTCTCCTCCCTCCCCTCTTCTACCTCTCCTCTCCTCCCTCCCCTCTTTTACCTCTCCTCTCCTCCCTCCCCTCCACTACCTCTCCTCCCTCCCTCCTTCCCTCTACCTCCTCTCCTCCCTCCCCTCCACTACCTCTCCTCTCCTCCCTCCCCTCCACTACCTCTCCTCTCTTCCCCTCCACTACCTCTCCTCTCCCCCTCCACTACCTCTCCTCTCCTCCTTCCCCTCCACTACCTCTCCTCTCCTCTCTTCCCCTCCACTACCTCTCCTCTCTCCCCTCCACTACCTCTCCTCTCCTCTCTTCCCCTCCACTACCTCTCCTCTCTTCCCCCACTACCTCTCCTCTCTTCCCCTCCACTACCTCTCCTCTCCTCCTTCCCTCCACTACCTCTCCTCTCCTCTCTTCCCCTCCACTACCTCTCCTCCCTCCCCTCCACTACCTCTCCTCTCTTCCCCTCCACTACCTCTCCTCTCCTCCCTCCCCTCCACTACCTCTCCTCTCCTCTCTTCCCCTCCACTACCTCTCCTCTCCTCCCTCCACTACCTCTCCTCTCCTCTCTTCCCCTCCACTACCTCTCCTCTCCTCCCCTCCACTACCTCTCCTCTCCTCTCTTCCCCTCCACTACCTCTCCTCTCCTCCCTCCACTACCTCTCCTCTCCTCTCTTCCCTCCACTACCTCTCCTCTCCTCTCTTCCCCTCCACTACCTCTCCTCTCCTCCCTCCCCTCCACTACCTCTCCTCTCCTCTCCTCTCCTCTCTTCCCCTCCACTACCTCTCCTCTCTTCCCCTCCACTACCTCTCCTCTCCTCTCTTCCCCTCCACTACCTCTCCTCTCCTCTCTTCCCCTCCACTACCTCTCCTCTCCTCCCTCCCCTCCACTACCTCTCCTCTCCTCCCTCCCCTCCACTACCTCTCCTCTCCTCTCTTCCCCTCCACTACCTCTCCTCTCTTCCCCTCCACTACCTCTCCTCTCCTCTCTTCCCTCCACTACCTCTCTCTCCTCTCTTCCCCTCCACTACCTCTCCTCTCCTCCACTCTTCCTCCACTACCTCTCCTCTCCTCTCTTCCCCTCCACTACCTCTCCTCTCCTCTCTTCCCTCCACTACCTCCCCCTCTCCTCCCTCCCCTCCACTACCTCTCCTCCTCTCCCTCCACTACCTCTCCTCTCCTCTCTTCCCCTCCACTACCTCTCCTCTCTTCCCCTCCCTCCCTCCCCTCCCCTCCCCACCACTACCTCTCCTCCCTCCCGTCCGCTACCTCTCCACTACCTCCCTCCCTCCCCTCCACTACCTCTCCTCTCCTCCCTCCCCTCTTCTACCTCTCCTCTCCTCCCTCCCCTCTTCTACCTCTCCTCCCCTCTTCTACCTCTCCTCCCTCCCCTCTTCTACCTCTCCTCCCTCCCCTCTTCTACCTCTCCTCTCCTCCCTCCCCTCTTCTACCTCTCCTCCCCTCTTCTACCTCTCCTCCCTCCCCTCTTCTACCTCTCCTCCCTCCCCTCTTCTACCTCTCCTCTCCTCCCTCCCCTCTTCTACCTCTCCTCTCCTTCCTCCCCTCTTCTACCTCTCCTCTCCTCCCCTCCACTACCTCTTCTCTCCTCCCTCCCCTCTTCTACCTCTCCTCTCCTCCCCTCCACTACCTCTCCTCCCTCCCATCCGCTACCTCTCCTCCCTCCCGTCCGCTACCTCTCCTTGTGTTCCTCATTCACAGAAAAGCCTCGTCTCCGCCCTTGTCACGTTCCCCTCATCGCCATGGTGACGTGACAAAGCGGCACAGGCTTGTTTTTATTTGAGTGGCGAGGAGGAGGATACTGTATGTGATTGGCACAAGACACACACACACACACCACACCACACACACACACACACACACACACACACACACACACACACACACACACACACACACACACACACACACACACACACACACACACACACACACACACACACACACACACACACACACACACACACACACACACACACACACACACCACAGCTTCTATTTATACCCTACCAACTGGCTATGTTTCGCTCTTAGTATGTTGTCGTAGAGACGACTGACTACCTTGACTACCACCAACCCACTACCAGACAGTAGAGATTCATTAATATGGTTTTATGTTTTATCTCCCTGGTCCCTCAGATTCACTCCCCAGTCACCATTCAGCCTTAAAGGAAGAAGGATGTGAATCAGACAGACAGACTGACAGACACACACACAGACAGACCCGACAGACCCGACAGACCCGACAGACCGACAGACCCGACAGACCCGACAGACCGACAGACCCGACAGACCGACAGACCGACAGACCGACAGACCCGACAGACCCGACAGACCAGACAGACCAGACAGACCAGACAGACCAGACATACCAGACAGACCAGACAGACCAGACAGACCAGACATACCAGACAGACCAGACAGACCAGACATACCAGACAGACCAGACAGACCAGACAGACCAGACATACCAGACATACCAGACAGACCAGACAGACCAGACAGACCAGACAGACAGACCCGACAGACCCGACAGACCCGACCCGACAGACCCGACAGACCAGACAGACCAGACAGACCAGACAGACCAGACAGACCAGACAGACAGACCCGACAGACCCGACAGACCCGACAGACCCGACAGACCAGACATACCAGACAGACCAGACAGACCAGACATACCAGACAGACCCGACAGACCAGACATACCAGACAGACCAGACAGACCAGACAGACAGACAGACCAGACAGACAGACAGACAGACAGCTTCTATATTTAGACTATCTAGCTATGTTTTCGCCCTGGAGTGGGCGGGTCTTCCACTGCCATAGAGACAGGGACTACCCTGACTACCACCAGCCAATAGAGACAGGGACTAGGGACTACCTTGACTACCACCAGCCAATAGAGACAGGGACTACCTTGACTACCACCAGCCAATAGAGACAGGGACTACCTTGACTACCACCAGCCAATAGAGACAGGAACTAGGGACTACCTTGACTACCACCAGCCAATAGAGACAGGGACTACCTTGACTACCACCAGCCAATAGAGACAGGGACTACCTTGACTACCACCAGCCAATAGAGACAGGGACTACCTTGACTACCACCAGCCAATAGAGACAGGGACTACCTTGACTACCACCAGCCAATAGAGACAGGGACTACCTTGACTACCACCAGCCAATAGAGACAGGGACTACCTTGACTACCACCAGCCAATAGAGACAGGGACTACCTTGACTAACACCAGCCAATAGAGACAGGGACTACCTTGACTAACACCAGCCAATAGAGACAGGGACTACCTTGACTACCACCAGCCAATAGAGACAGGGACTACCTTGACTACCACCAGCCAATAGAGACAGGGACTACCTTGACTACCACCAGCCAATAGAGACAGGGACTACCTTGACTACCACCAGCCAATAGAGACAGGGACTACCTTGACTACCACCAGCCAATAGAGACAGGAACTACCTTGACTACCACCAGCCAATAGAGACAGGGACTACCTTGACTACCACCAGCCAATAGAGACAGGGACTACCTTGACTACCACCAGCCAATAGAGACAGGGACTACCTTGACTACCACCAGCCAATAGAGACAGGAACTAGGGACTACCTTGACTACCACCAGCCAATAGAGACAGGGACTACCTTGACTACCACCAGCCAATAGAGACAGGGACTACCTTGACTACCACCAGCCAATAGAGACAGGGACTACCTTGACTACCACCAGCCAATAGAGACAGGGACTACCTTGACTACCACCAGCCAATAGAGACAGGGACTACCTTGACTACCACCAGCCAATAGAGACAGGGACTACCTTGACTACCACCAGCCAATAGAGACAGGGACTACCTTGACTACCACCAGCCAATAGAGACAGGGACTACCTTGACTAACACCAGCCAATAGAGACAGGGACTACCTTGACTACCACCAGCCAATAGAGACAGGGACTACCTTGACTACCACCAGCCAATAGAGACAGGGACTACCTTGACTACCACCAGCCAATAGAGACAGGGACTACCTTGACTACCACCAGCCAATAGAGACAGGGACTACCTTGACTAACACCAGCCAATAGAGACAGGGACTACCTTGACTAACACCAGCCAATAGAGACAGGGACTACCTTGACTACCACCAGCCAATAGAGACAGGGACTACCTTGACTACCACCAGCCAATAGAGACAGGGACTACCTTGACTACCACCAGCCAATAGAGACAGGGACTACCTTGACTACCACCAGCCAATAGAGACAGGGACTACCTTGACTACCACCAGCCAATAGAGACAGGGACTACCTTGACTACCACCAGCCAATAGAGACAGGGACTACCTTGACTACCACCAGCCAATAGAGACAGGGACTACCTTGACTACCACCAGCCAATAGAGACAGGGACTACCTTGACTACCACCAGCCAATAGAGATGAAAGAGATGATTCACTGTGTTCCTCTCTAGTTCCTCTCCACCACTCCATTCAGGCTCATTGACTGATTCTCTAGTCACCGACTCCAAAGTTCCCAGAGAAACTCTCCAGTGAGACCATACATGTGTTTTAAACATCCTCGTCTTCCCATGATGCCCTGCTTCCATACACAGAGCCCTTTGACTTAAACCACGTTTTGATGTGACAGCATGAATTCATAAAAACATGTTTTTAGACATTTTTGAAGAATATATTGAAAATAAAATACAGAAATATCGAATATACATAAGAAAAAATAACACACATGTATCAAGTCAGATATAGAGTTGAAATGTATGACATGTTTAGTTTACTTCCCAATATTACACTTTATATACATCACAGAAACATAACACAACTGTTTGACATAGAAACACCAGATTTTCATCGGGTTTTCTGAAATAATCTTGATGAATTGTGAAATTATTAAAAATATTGATAATATTCATCCCATGAGACCAAAGAGGGCCCTTTAGGTCATTGACTGCTGGAACAGGCTTCCTCAACACTGTAACATCCCATGAGACCAAAGAGGGCCCTTTAGGTCATTGACTGCTGGAACAGGCTTCCTCAACACTGTAACATCCCATGAGACCAAAGAGGGCCCTTTAGGTCATTGACTGCTGGAACAGGCTTCCTCAACACTGTAACTAGGCCACTCAGGAACATTCAAAGTCATCTTGGTTAGCAACTCCAGTGTATATTTGGCCTTGTTGTTTTAGATTATTGTCCTGCTGAAAGGTGAATTTGTGTCTGTTGGAAAGCAGACTGAACCAGGTTTTCCTCCAGGATTTTGCCTGCTCTTATAGCTGTATTCCGTTTATCTTTATCCTAAATATCTCCCTAGTCCACGATGACAAGCATACCCATAACATGATGCAGCCATCATCATGCTTGAGAACATGGAGAGTGGTACTCAGTGATATGTTGTGTTGGATTTGCCTCAAACATAACGCTGTGTAGTCAGGACATAACGTTCATTTCTTTGCAGTATTACTTAAGTGTCTTATTGCAAACAGGATGCAAGTTTTGGAATATTTGTATTATACTGGTATTCAGGCTACCCGGGGAGTCTCAGTCCTCCTGTAATCAGGCTACCTGCGGAGTCTCTGTCCTCCTGTAATCAGGCTACCTGCGGAGTCTCTATCCTCCTGACTCTGGTTAATCAGGCTACCTGTGGAGTCTCTGTCCTCCTGTAATCAGGCTACCTGGGGAGTCTCTGTCCTCCTGACTCTGGTTAATCAGGCTATCTGGGGAGTCTCAGTCCTCCTGTAATCAGGCTACCTGTGGAGTCTCAGTCCTGTAATCAGGCTACCTGGGGAGTCTCAGTCCTCCTGACTCTGGTTAATCAGGCTACCTGGGGAGCCTCTGTCCTCCTGTAATCAGGCTACCTGGGGAGTCTCTGTCCTCCTGACTCTGGTTAATCAGGCTACCTGGGGAGTCTCTGTCCTCCTGTAATCAGGCTACCTGGGGAGTCTCAGTCCTCCTGACTCTGGCTAATCAGGCTACCTGGGGAGCCTCTGTCCTCCTGTAATCAGGCTACCTGGGGAGTCTCAGTCCTCCTGTAATCAGGCTACCTGGGGAGTCTCAGTCCTCCTGTAATCAGGCTACCTGGGGAGTATCAGTCCTCCTGTAATCAGGCTACCTGGGGAGTCTCAGGCCTCCTGTAATCAGGCTACCTGGGGAGTCTCAGTCCTCCTGTAATCAGGCTACCTGGGGAGTCTCAGTCCTCCTGTAATCAGGCTACCTGGGGAGTCTCAGTCCTTCTGTAATCAGGCTACCTGGGGAGTCTCAGTCCTCCTGACATTGGTCAATCAGGCTACCAGTGACATAAACCAATCAGGGAGCGTGTGTGTGTGTGTGTGTGTGTGTGTGTGTGTGTGTGTGTGTGTGTGTGTGTGTGTGTGTGTGTGTGTGTGTGTGTGTGTGTGTGTGTGTGTGTGTGTGTGTGTTGGGAGATGTTTTGTGTGTGTGTGGTTTGCTCTTTGTGTGTGTGTTTGTGTGTGTGTGTATGTGTTGGGAGATGTTTTGTGTGTGTGTGGTTTGCTCTTTGTGTGTGTGTGTGTGTTTACGGCTTGTCAAAGCCCCTGGGCTCTGCAGTAAACAGGAACGGATAGTTGTTCCTTTTAGTTTTGAGACAATAAAGAAGACAACGTCTCCAAGGGGATTCAAAGGGCTCTCAGCCCTGAAAACTTTGAGCCGATAACAGAGCCAGAAAAATACTCCCAGTTGCACTGGAAACAGTAGAGATAACAGAGCCAAAATGAAACCCAGTTGCACTGGAAAAAGTAGAGATAACAGAGCCAAAATTACGCCCAGTTGCACTGGAAACAGTAGAGATAACAGAGCCAATATGACGCCCAGTTGCACTGGAAACAGTAGAGATAACAGAGCCAATATGAAGCCCAGTTGCACTGGAAACAGTAGAGATAACAGAGCCAAAATGAAGCCAAGTTGGACTGGAAACTCTGGAGATAACTGAGCCAGAATGACTCCCAGTTGCACAGGAAACTCTGGAGATAACAGAAACTAGCCTATAGTTAGGCCTGCCATTGTAAGTGGTAAATATCTCCCCCTTAGCGCCACAGACAGACATAATGGGTCGATGTGAATACATTTTAATAAAGATTGGAAAAGCTTGTCTAGACCTTGTCTGTATCCCAAATGGCACCCTAGTCCCTATATTAGTGCACTACTTTTAACCATAGCCCTACAGAGAAGAGGGTGCCATTTGGGAGAGCATCTTCATTTTAATCAAATATGATTAATGGAAGTCTGAAAGCATTTAAGGAGCCATTTCTAAATGCGTTTATGTTGGAGCCATGTTGTTAACCCATTGACCATGTGTTTATGTTGGAGCCATGTTGTAAACCCATAGACCATGTGTTTATGTTGGAGCCATGTTGTTAACCCATTGACCATGTGTTTATGTTGGAGCCATGTTGTAAACCCATTGACCATGTGTTTATGTTGGAGCCATGTTGTAAACCCATTGACCATGTGTTTATGTTGGAGCCATGTTGTAAACCCATAGACCATGTGTTTATGTTGGAGCCATGTTGTAAACCCATTGACCATGTGTTTATGCTGGAGCCATGTTGTAAACCCATTGACCATGTGTTTATGTTGGAGCCATGTTGTTAACCCATTGACCATGTGTTTATGTTGGAGACATGTTGTAAACCCAGTTTCTACTGTTCTGCCTTATTATTATTCGACCATGCTGGTAATTTATGAACATTTGAACATCTTGGCCATGTTCTGTTATAATCTCCACCCGGCACAGCCAGAAGAGGACTGGCCACCCCAAATACCTGGTTCCTCTCTAGGTTTCTTCCTACTTTGGGTAGTTTTCAGCCACCGTGCTTCTACGCCTTGATTGCTTGCTGTTTGGGGTTTTAGGCTGGGTTTCTGTACAGCACTTTGAGATATCAGCTGATGTACGAAGGGCTATATAAATACATTTGATTTTGATTTGATTGACCATGTGTTTATGTTGGAAACCCATTGACCATGTGTTTATGTAAAAACCCATTGACCATGTGTTTATGTTGGAGCCATGTTGTAAACCCATTGACCATGTGTTTATGTTGGAGCCATGTTGTAAACCCATTGACCATGTGTTTATGTTGGAGCCATGTTGTAAACCCATTGACCATGTGTTTATGTTGGAGCCATGTTGTAAACCCATTGACCATGTGTTTATGTTGGAGCCATGTTGTAAACCCATTGACCATGTGTTTATGTTGGAGCCATGTTGTAAACCCATTGACCATGTGTTTATGTCTGGAGATATGTTGTAAACCCATTGACCATGTGTTTATGTTGGAGCCATGTTGTAAACCCATTGACCATGTGTTTATGTTGGAGCCATGTTGTAAACCCATTGACCATGTGTTTATGTTGGAGCGATCCATGTTGTAAACCCATTGACCATGTGTTTATGTTGGAGCCATGTTGTAAACCCATTGACCATGTGTTTATGTTGGAGCCATGTTGTAAACCCATTGACCATGTGTTTATGTTGGAGCCATGTTGTAAACCCATTGACCATGTGTTTATGTTGAGCCATGTTGTAAACCCATTGACCATGTGTTTATGTTGGAGCCATGTTGTAAACCCATTGACCATGTGTTTATGTTGGATCATGTGTTTATGTTGGAGCCATGTTGTAAACCCATTGACCATGTGTTTATGTTGGAGCCATTTGTAAACCCATTGACCATGTGTTTATGTTGGAGCCATGTTGTAAACCCATTGACCATGTGTTTATGTTGGAGCCATGTTGTAAACCCATTGACCATGTGTTTATGTTGGAGCCATGTTGTAAACCCATTGACCATGTGTTTATGTTGGAGCCATGTTGTAAACCCATTGACCATGTGTTTATGTTGGAGCCATGTTGTAAACCCATTGACCATGTGTTTATGTTGGAGCCATGTTGTAAACCCATTGACCATGTGTTTATGTTGGAGCCATGTTGTAAACCCATTGACCATGTGTTTATGTTGGAGCCATGTTGTAAACCCATTGACCATGTGTTTATGTTGGAGCCATGTTGTAAACCCATTGACCATGTGTTTATGTTGGAGCCATGTTGTAAACCCATTGACCATGTGTTTATGTTGGAGCCATGTTGTAAACCCATTGACCATGTGTTTATGTTGGAGCCATGTTGTAAACCCATTGACCATGTGTTTATGTTGGAGCCATGTTGTAAACCCATTGACCATGTGTTTATGTTGGAGCCATGTTGTAAACCCATTGACCATGTGTTTATGTTGGAGCCATGTTGTAAACCCATTGACCATGTGTTTATGTTGGAGCCATGTTGTAAACCCATTGACCATGTGTTTATGTTGGAGCCATGTTGTAAACCCATTGACCATGTGTTTATGTTGGAGCCATGTTGTAAACCCATTGACCATGTGTTTATGTTGGAGCCATGTTGTAAACCCATTGACCATGTGTTTATGTTGGAGCCATGTTGTAAACCCATTGACCATGTGTTTATGTTGGAGCCATGTTGTAAACCCATTGACCATGTGTTTATGTTGGAGCCATGTTGTAAAACCATAGACCATGTGTTTATGTTGGAGCCATGTTGTTAACCCATTGACCATGTGTTTATGTTGGAGCCATGTTGTAAACCCATTGACCATGTGTTTATGTTGGAGCCATGTTGTAAACCCATTGACCATGTGTTTATGTTGGAGCCATGTTGTAAACCCATTGACCATGTGTTTATGTTGGAGCCATGTTGTAAACCCATTGACCATGTGTTTATGTTGGAGCCATGTTGTAAACCCATTGACCATGTGTTTATGTTGGAGCCATGTTGTAAACCCATTGACCATGTGTTTATGTTGGAGCCATGTTGTAAACCCATTGACCATGTGTTTATGTTGGAGCCATGTTGTAAACCCATTGACCATTGACCATGTGTTTATGTTGGAGCCATGTTGTAAACCCATTGACCATGTGTTTATGTTGGAGCCATGTTGTAAACCCATTGACCATGTGTTTATGTTGGAGCCATGTTGTAAACCCATTGACCATGTGTTTATGTTGGAGCCATGTTGTAAACCCATTGACCATGTGTTTATGTTGGAGACATGTTGTAAACCCATTGACCATGTGTTTATGTTGGAGACATGTTGTAAACCCATTGACCATGTGTTTATGTTGGAGCCATGTTGTAAACCCATTGACCATGTGTTTATGTTGGAGCCATGTTGTAAACCCATTGACCATGTGTTTATGTTGGAGCCATGTTGTAAACCCATTGACCATGTGTTTATGTTGGAGCCATGTTGTAAACCCATTGACCATGTGTTTATGTTGGAGCCATGTTGTAAACCCATTGACCATGTGTTTATGTTGGAGCCATGTTGTAAACCCATTGACCATGTGTTTATTATTGACGTCCAGTCTCTTACAAGACATTAGTATCTTTAAACATATGATTTAACTCAACCTGCGAGCTGCACTTATACATTCATTTGCTATTAGTGCTACTTTGTGTGTGTGTGTGTGTGTGCGTGTGCGCGTGTGTGTGGGTGTGGGTTGTGTGTCTATGTGTTTGTGGTGTGTCTATGTGTTTGTAGAGTGTGTTTGCAGTGTGTGTGTACGCGCGCGTGTGTGTGTGTGTGTGTGTGTGTGTGTGTGTTTGTGTTTGTTGTGTGTGTGTTTGTTGTGTGTGTGTGTGTGTGTTTGAGTCTGTGTGTGTGTGTTTGTAGTGTGTGTGTGTGTGTGTGTGTGTGTGTCTGTGCGTGTGTGTTTGTAGTGTGTGTGTTTGAGTCTGTCTGTGTGTTTGAGTCTGTGTGTGTGTGTGTGTTTGTAGTGTGTGTGTGTGTGTGTTTGAGTCTGTGTGTTTGTAGTGTGTGTGTGTGTTTGAGTCTGTGTGTGTTTGTGTGTGTGTGTGTTTGTAGTGTGTGTGTGTGTGTGTGTGTGTTTGAGTCTGTGTGTGTGTTTGAGTCTGTGTGTGTGTTTGAGTCTGTGTG
Source organism: Oncorhynchus gorbuscha (assembly GCF_021184085.1). Classification (NCBI taxonomy): domain Eukaryota; kingdom Metazoa; phylum Chordata; class Actinopteri; order Salmoniformes; family Salmonidae; genus Oncorhynchus; species Oncorhynchus gorbuscha. The sequence continues at coordinate 30,537 of NW_025746931.1, forward strand.
TGTGTTTGAGTCTGTGTGTGTGTGTGTGTTTGTAGTGTGTGTGTGTTTGTAGTGTGTGTTTGTAGAGTGTGTGTGTTTGAGTCACATTATCCTTTGACTCCCTGCCCAGGTAATCTAGTCCATAATGTGCCCTGGTCCAGTGGTCTGTGCCCAGGTAATCTAGTCCATAATGTGCCCTGGTCCAGTGGTCTGTGCCCAGGTAATCTAGTCCATAATGTGCCCTGGTCCAGTGGTCTGTGCCCAGGTAATCTAGTCCATAATGTGCCCTGGTCCAGTGGTCTGTGCCCAGGTAATCTAGTCCATAATGTGCCCTGGTCCAGTGGTCTGTGCCCAGGTAATCTAGTCCATAATGTGCCCTGGTCCAGTGGTCTGTGCCCAGGTAATCTAGTCCATAATGTGCCCTGGTCCAGTGGTCTGTGCCCAGGTAATCTAGTCCATAATGTGCCCTGGTCCAGTGGTCTGTGCCCAGGTAATCTAGTCCATAATGTGCCCTGGTCCAGTGGTCTGTGCCCAGGTAATCTAGTCCATAATGTGCCCTGGTCCAGTGGTCTGTGCCCAGGTAATCTAGTCCATAATGTGCCCTGGTCCAGTGGTCTGTGCCCAGGTAATCTAGTCCTTAATGTGCCCTGGTCCAGTGGTCTGTGCCCAGGTAATCTAGTCCATAATGTGCCCTGGTCCAGTGGTCTGTGCCCAGGTAATCTAGTCCATAATGTGCCCTGGTCCAGTGGTCTGTGCCCAGGTAATCTAGTCCATAATGTGCCCTGGTCCAGTGGTCTGTGCCCAGGTAATCTAGTCCATAATGTGCCCTGGTCCAGTGGTCTGTGCCCAGGTAATCTAGTCCATAATGTGCCCTGGTCCAGTGGTCTGTGCCCAGGTAATCTAGTCCATAATGTGCCCTGGTCCAGTGGTCTGTGCCCAGGTAATCTAGTCCATAATGTGCCCTGGTCCAGTGGTCTGTGCCCAGGTAATCTAGTCCATAATGTGCCCTGGTCCAGTGGTCTGTGCCCAGGTAATCTAGTCCATAATGTGCCCTGGTCCAGTGGTCTGTGCCCAGGTAATCTAGTCCATAATGTGCCCTGGTCCAGTGGTCTGTGCCCAGGTAATCTAGTCCATAATGTGCCCTGGTCCAGTGGTCTGTGCCCAGGTAATCTAGTCCATAATGTGCCCTGGTCCAGTGGTCTGTGCCCAGGTAATCTAGTCCATAATGTGCCCTGGTCCAGTGGTCTGTGCCCAGGTAATCTAGTCCATAATGTGCCCTGGTCCAGTGGTCTGTGCCCAGGTAATCTAGTCCATAATGTGCCCTGGTCCAGTGGTCTGTGCCCAGGTAATCTAGTCCATAATGTGCCCTGGTCCAGTGGTCTGTGCCCAGGTAATCTAGTCCATAATGTGCCCTGGTCCAGTGGTCTGTTATGGTAATCTAGTCCATAATGTGCCCTGGTCCAGTGGTCTGTGCCCAGGTAATCTAGTCCATAATGTGCCCTGGTCCAGTGGTCTGTGCCCAGGTAATCTAGTCCATAATGTGCCCTGGTCCAGTGGTCTGTGCCCAGGTAATCTAGTCCATAATGTGCCCTGGTCCAGTGGTCTGTGCCCAGTTCACAAGGGTATTTGGGGATTATTTTAACAAGGTCTAATACATCTCTCTGTGCTGCTGCTGTTCCAGATCATCACCAGCTGGACATAAAAATGAGAACATTTATAAATTAAAGTGCAAAATAATTGTGTATAATCACTACCTTCTCTCTCTCTCTCTTATGTCTCTCTCTCTAAAGCATTATCTCTCTAGTCCTCTCTCTCTCTCTCTCTCTCTCTCCTCTCTCTCTCTCTCTCTCTCCTCTCTCTCTCCCCTTCTCTCCCTCTCTCTCTCCCATTATCTCTCTCTCTCCTCTCTCTCTCTCTGTTATGTCACTCGTTATAAAGCATTATGTCTAAGTAGTCCCCAGTCTCTCTGTTATGTCACACGTTATAAAGCATTATGTCTAAGTAGTCCCCAGTCTCTCTCTCTCTCTCTGTTATGTCACACGTTATAAAGCATTATGTCTAAGTAGTCCCCAGTCTCTCTCTCTGTTATGTCACACGTTATAAAGCATTATGTCTAAGTAGTCCCCAGTCTCTCTCTCTCTCTCCCTCTCTCTCTCCTCCTCTCTCTCCCTCCTCTATCTCTCTCTCTCTCTCTCTCTGTTATGTCACTTGTTATAAAGCATTATGTCTAAGTAGTCCCCAGTCTCTCTGTTATGTCACACGTTATAAAGCATTATGTCTAAGTAGTCCCCAGTCTCTCTCTCTCTCTCTGTTATGTCACACGTTATAAAGCATTATGTCTAAGTAGTCCCCAGTCTCTCTCTCTGTTATGTCACACGTTATAAAGCATTATGTCTAAGTAGTCCCCAGTCTCTCTCTCTCTCTCCCTCCTCTCTCTCCCTCCTCTCTCTCCTCCTCTATCTCTCTCTCTCTTCTGTGTTATGTCACTTGTTATAAAGCATTATGTCTAAGTAGTCCCTGTCTCTCTTGGACTGTTATGTCACTCATTATAAAGCATTATGTCTAAGTAGTCCCCAGGACTCTCTCTGTTATGTCTGTTCTCTATCTCTCATCTCTCTCTCCATTTAAATATGTCTCTTTAATGTCCCTGCTCTGATTGGACAGTATATTATTACACATGTTAGAAAGCATTATGTCTAAGTAGTCCCCAGTCTCTCTCTCTGTTATGTCACACGTTATAAGGCATTATGTCTAAGTAGTCCCCAGTCTCTCTCTCCCTCTCCCTCCTCTCTCTCTTTTTCTCTCTCTCTCTCTCTCTCTGTTATGTCACACGTTATAAAGCATTATGTCTAAGTAGTCCCCAGTCTCTCTCTCTGTTATGTCACACGTTATAAAGCATTATGTCTAAGTAGTCCCCAGTCTCTCTCTCTGTTATGTCACTCGTTATAAAGCATTATGTCTAAGTAGTCCCCAGTCTCTCTCTCTCTCTCTCCCTCCTCTCTCTCCCTCCTCTCTCTCTCTCTCTGTTATGTCACTCGTTATAAAGCATTATGTCTAATTAGTCCCCAGTCTCTCTCTGTTATGTCACTCGTTATAAAGCATTATGTCTAAGTAGTCCCCAGTCTCTCTCTCTGTTATGTCACACGTTATAAAGCATTATGTCTAAGTAGTCCCCAGTCTCTCTCGCTCTCTCTCTGTTATGTCACAGGTTATAAAGCATTATGTCTAAGTAGTCCCCAGTCTCTCTCTCTGTTATGTCACACGTTATAAGGCATTATGTCTAAGTAGTCCCCAGTCTCTCTCTCCCTCTCCCTCCTCTCTCTCTTTCTCTCTCTCTCTCTCTCTCTCTCTCTGTTATGTCACACGTTATAAAGCATTATGTCTAAGTAGTCCCCAGTCTCTCTCTCTGTTATGTCACACGTTATAAAGCATTATGTGTAAGTAGTCCCCAGTCTCTCTCTCTCTCTCCCTCCTCTCTCTCCCTCCTCTCTCTCTCTCTCTGTTATGTCACTCGTTATAAAGCATTATGTCTAAGTAGTCCCCAGTCTCTCTCTCTGTTATGTCACACGTTATAAAGCATTATGTCTAATTAGCCCCCTCGATGTGCTTTTGGAACTCCTTCTTTATAGAACTTTAAAATACAGAGTAATATATTAGCATAATTCATTCCAGAACCTTTTAAATATGTATTTAATGTCCCTGCTCTGATTGGACAGTGTATTATAGCTGTATTATTACCATGGAGGAGGACTGCTGACTAGATGGAGGTTTTATCTACATTACCTCCATTTAAATAGCTGTGTATGTGTGTATGTGTGTTGTGTATGTATGTATGTTTGTGTGTGTGTGTGCGTGTTGTGTGTGTATGTATGTATGTATGTTTGTGTGTGTGTGTGCGTGTTGTGTGTGTATGTATGTATGTATGTATGTATGTATGTATGTATGTATGTATGTATGTATGTATGTATGTATGTATGTATGTATGTATGTATGTATGTATGTATGTATGTATGTATGTATGTATGTATGTATGTATGTATGTATGTATGTGTTACGCACGCCTCTATGAAGAGGGAACGCAACACCCTGCTACAACTAAACTCTCCGTGAAGTGAAAAAGGTCTGGACTGTAGGTGCAAGTAAGGATGACAACAGGCAGAATGTGGTACCGTTTACAAGGACTTTATTCCTTTACACGGTAATATGGGGAAAACTGGCTGGACGGAACGAAAGCAAAGAAAGTAAATCTCAAAGCCCCCCTTCTCCTATCTTACCTGCCTACCCACTACTTACCTAATTTAGCACCACCTGGTGCCCTAACCAAAATACAGGGGTGGTCCCCCAGGTCTTACCTAGTGTGCCTAGACAGCGAATATACTAACATGTATGCCCGCGGGCCTCTTGCCTATGCACTCCCTAGGTGCCTTCCCCTGGGAACTAGAATATTAAACAATTTCACAAACAAACTAAGTGCCTTCCCTTCCCCCTGGGAACAAATGAAAACCAACAGAATATTAAAACAATTTTCAACAAACAAACTAAGAAACAAAGGACATCAAATAAACTCTATCTGAGCAACAAATCACAAAACATACCAACTCCCAGCAAATCTACCTCCAGCAAAATTCTCTCAGCAAATCTACCTCCAGCAAAATTCTCTCTAGCAAATCTACCTCCAGCAAAATTCTCTCTAGCAAATCTACCTCCAGCAAAATTCTCTCTAGCAAATCTACCTCCAGAAATTCTCTCTAGCAAATCTACCTCCAGCAAAAACTCTCAGCAATCCTAGCAAATCTACCTCTAGCAAAATCTCTTCAATGACATCCCAGCAAATCTACCTCCAGCAAAATTCTCTCTAGCAAATCTACCTCCAGCAAAATTCTCTCTAGCAAATCTACCTCCAGCAAAATTCTCTCTAGCAAATCTACCTCCAGCAAAATTCTCTCTAGCAAATCTACCTCCAGCAAAATTCTCCCTCCTGAACAGAACACTGGCTTTTATATAGCTTCTGAAGGAATGGGTAATTGGAGACAGCTGAGTCTTGACGAGGGGGCGGGGTCAGCTCTCCAATTAGCCATGGAGTCGACCAATCAGCTGCTTGAGGGATTTCAGGAAGCCATTTCCTGAAATAAACACATGCACAAACACAAACTACAACACATAAACTGGGGAACGTAACAGTATGTATGTATGTATGTATGTATGTATGTATGTATGTATGTATGTATGTATGTATGTATGTATGTATGTATGTATGTGTGTGTGTGTGTGTGTGTGTGTGTGTGTGTGTGTGTGTGTGTGTGTGTGTGTGTGTGTGTGTGTGTGTGTGTGTGTATGTATGTATGTATGTATGTATGTATGTATGTATGTATGTATGTATGTATGTATGTATGTATGTATGTATGTATGTATGTATGTATGTATGTATGTATGTATGTATGTATGTATGTATGTATGTATGTATGTGTGTGTATGTATGTGTGTGATGTGTGTTGTGTATGTGTGTGTGCGTTGTGTGTGTGTGTGTGTGTGTGTGTGTGTGTGTGTGTGTGTGTGTGTGTTTGTGTGTGTGTGCGTTGTGTGTGTGTGCGTGTGTTTGTGTGTGCGTGTATGTGTGTGTGTGTGTGTGTGTGTGTGTGTATGTGTGTGTGTGTGTGTGTGTGTGTGTGTGTGTGTGTGTGTGTGTGTGTGTGTGTGTGTGTGTGTGTGTGTGTGTGTGTTGTTCGCTGTTTGTATGTCATATTGATGCGTGTCCATGTAGTCATCATGAATCCGTGACCCCTCTACACAGAGCTCTCCCTCGTTCCTTAGACAGATGACAGAGAACAAGAGGAGGACAGTGATGGACGAGAGGTCAGGGGTTTAAATGGGGCCCAGCAGTCATGTTATTTATTTGTTATTTTTGTTTCTCAGTCAATTCAGACAAAACAACGGATAAATGAATTCAAACCCAGGTCTTAGTCATCGGATAAATTAATTCAACCCCAAGTCTTAGTCACCAGATAAATGAATTCAACCCCAGGTCTTAGTCACCAGATAAATGAATTCAACCCCAGGTCTTAGTCACCAGATAAATGAATTCAACCCCAGGTCTTAGTCATCGGATAAATGAATTCAACCCCAGGTCTTAGTCACCAGATAAATGAATTCAACCCCAGGTCTTAGTCACCAGATAAATGAATTCAACCCCAGGTCTTAGTCACCAGATAAATGAATTCAACCCCAGGTCTTAGTCACCACCATATAAGGTCTTAGTCAGATTAGAATGAAAGAGAGTCTGAGTCAATAAAAGAACGTGATTCGGTTCCCAAAGTGGTTTCCTTCAAACCAAAACCCCAGGTCTTAGTCACCAGATAAATGAATTCAACCCCAGGTCTTAGTCAAGAGATAAATGAATCAATGGACCAATTTAGTTGATAAATGACATCTTCCATTTAGTCACTGCACCTCGAGTCGATCCTCGGTCACTCTGAGTCTTTTCCTACGGACAGACCTTCATGTCCATTGTTCCTGTCCAAAGCCTTCAAACCATGTCATGGGCCCCGTTAGTGATGAAACACAGGTGAAAAACAGGATCACACCTCTGCTCCTGGCCCTGCTGTCTGATTGACTGGTCTTCCTGTTGGCTCGGGGAGAAAAGGAAGGTGGTGATGTGTCTGAGTGTTTTCCTGACGTGGAGAGTTCATGTCCATTGTTCCTGTCCAAAGCCTGGAGATGTCAGAGGGCCCCATTAGTGATGAAACACAGGTGAGAAAACAGGATCACACCTCTGTGGAGGCCCTGCTGTCTGATTGACTGGTTGTACTGTTGGGAGAGGGGAGAAAAGGAAGGTGGTGATGTGTCTGGAGAGTTGGGCTGAGAGTGGAGAGTTGAGAGAGGTGGAGAGAGAGTGGAGAGTTGGGAGAGGGTGGAGAGAGAGTGGAGAGTTGAGAGAGTGGAGAGAGAGTGGAGAGTTGGGAGAGGGGCGAGAGAGAGTGGAGAGAGAGAGGGAGAGAGAGTGGAGAGTTGGGAGAGGGGCGAGAGAGAGGGGAGAGAGAGAGTGGAGAGAGAGTGGAGAGTTGGGAGAGGGGCGAGAGAGAGGAGAGAGAGTGGAGAGTTGAGAGAGGGAGAGAGAGTGGAGAGTTGGGAGAGGGGAGAGAGAGAGGGAGAGAGAGAGTGGAGAGAGAGAGTGAGAGAGAGAGAGGAGAGAGTGAGAGAGAGTGGAGAGAGAATGGAGAGAGAGAGAGAGAGGAGAGAGAGGAGAGGAGAGAGAGGAGGGAGAGAGGAAAGAGAGAGAGTGGAGAGAGATTGGAGAGAGAGAGAGAGAGAGAGAGAGAGAGAGAGAGAGAGAGAGGAGAGAGATTGGAGAGAGAGAGAGAGAGAGAGAGAGAGAGAGAGAGAGAGAGAGAGAGAGAGAGAGAGAGAGAGGGAGAGAGACAGACAGACATATGCCCCCCTAGGCACAACTATGACGACATAACAAAATCTCTTGGTAGTAGTACTGTAGACTACTTTATCACTGACCTCAACCCAGAGTCTCTCAGAGCGTTCACAGTCAGCCCACTGACACCCCTATCAGACCACAGCAAAATCACAGTCTACTTGAACAGTGTAATACTCAATCATGAGGCATCAAAGCCAAAGGACCTGAGTAACATTAAGAAATGCTATAGATGGAAGGAATGCAGTTTGAAAACCTACCAAAAAACAATTAGGCAACAACAAATTCAATCCCTTTTAGACAATTTCCTGGGAAAAATGTTCCACTGTAATAGTGAAGGTGTAAACTTGGCAGTAGAAAATCTTAACAGTATATTTGACCTCTCAGCTTCCCTATCAAATCTAAAAATCTCAAATAGAAAACCGAAGAAAATGAACAACAATGACAAATGGTTTGATGAAGAATGTCTACGCCTTCTCTGTGGTGAATCACTAAAACAATACAGAAATACACTATGGAAAAAGAAGGAACAGCACGTCAGAAATCAGCTCAATGCAATTGAAGAATCCATAGACTCTAACCACTTCTAGGAAAATTGTAAAACACTAAACAAACAACAACACGAAGAATTATCTGTCCAAAATGGAGATGTATGGGTAAACCACTTCTCCAATCTTTTTGGCTCTATAACAAAGCATAAAGAGATGATGAAATACAAATCTTAGAATCAACTATTAAAGACTACCAGAACCCACTGGATTCTCCAATTACATTGAATGAGTTACAGGACAAAATAAAAACCCTCCAACCCAAAAAGGCCTGTGGTGTTGATGGTATCCTCAATGAAATGATCACATATACAGACAACAAATTCCAATTGGCTATACTAAAACTCTTTAACATCATCCTTAGCTCTGGCATCTTCCCCGATATTTGGAACCAAGGATTGATCACCCCAATCCACAAAAGTGGAGACGAATTTGACCCCAATAACTACCGTGGAATATGTGTCAACAGTAACCTTGGGAAAATCCTCTGCATTATTATTAACAGCAGACTCGTACATTTCCTCAATGAAAACAATGTACTGAGCAAATGTCAAATTGGCTTTTTACCAAATTACTGTACAACAGACCATGTATTCACCCTGCACACCCTAATTGACAACCAAACAAACCAAAACAAAGGCAAAGTCTTCTCATGCTTTGTTGATTTCAAAAAACCTTCGACTCAATTTGGCATGAGGGTCTGCTATACAAACTGATGGAAAGTGGTGTTGGGGGTAAAACATACAACGTTATAAAATCCATGTACACAAACAACAAGTGTGCATTTAAAATTGGCAAAAAACACACACATTTATTCACACAGGGTCGTGGGGTGAGACAGGGATGCAGCTTAAGCCCCATCCTCTTCAACATATATATCAACGAATTGGCGCGGGCACTAGAAAAGTCTGCAGCACCCGGCCTCACCCTACTAGAATCTGAAGTCAAATGTCTACTGTTTGCTGATGATCTGGTGCTTCTGTCACCAACCAAGGAGGGCCTACAGCAGCACCTAGATGTTCTACACAGATTCTGTCAGACCTGGGCCCTGACAGTAAATCTCAGTAAGACCAAAATAACGGTGTTCCAAAAAAGGTCCAGTCACCAGGACCACAAATACAAATTCCATCTAGACACTGTTGCCCTAGAGCACACAAAAACTATACATACCTTGGCCTAAACATCAGCGCCACAGGTACCTTCCACAAAGCTGTGAACGATCTGAGAGACAAGGCAAGAAGGGCATTCTATCTCATCAAAAGGAACATAAATTTCAACATACCAATTAGGATCTGGCTAAAAATACTTGAATCAGTCATAGAGCCCATTGCCCTTTATGGTTGTGAGGTCTAGGGTCCGCTCACCAACCAAGACTTGGGACAAACACCAAATTGAGACTCTGCATACAGAATTCTGCAAAAATATCCTCTGTGTACAACGTAGAACACCAAATAATGCATGCAGAGCAGAATTTGGCCGATACCCACTAATTATCAAAATCCAGAAAAGAGCCGTTAAATTCGACAACCACCTAAAAGGAAGCGATTCACAAACCTTCCATAACAAAGCCATCACCTACAGAAAGATGAACCTGGAGAAGAGTCCCCTAAGCAAGCTGGTCCTGGGGCTCTGTTCACAAACACACCCTACAGAGCCCCAGGACAACAGCACAATTAGACCCAACCAAATCATGAGAAAACAAAAAGATAATTACTTGACATTGGAAAGAATTAACAAAAAAAACAGAGCAAACTAGAATGCTATTTGGCCTTAAACAGAGAGTACGCAGTGGCAGAATACCTGACCATGTTTACTGTTAATTTTTATAGTTGATTTCACTTTTGTATATTATCTACCTAACACATGTTTCCCATGCCAATAAAGCCCCTTGAATTAGAGAGAGAGAGAGAGAGAGGGAGAGGGAGAGGGAGAGGAGAGAGAGAGAGAGAGAGAGAGAGAGAGAGAGAGAGAGAGAGAGAGAGAGAGAGAGAGAGAGAGAGAGAGAGAGAGAGAGACTACAGCTGGAGCTGTCGTGCTGATTGAGGAGTAGAGACTACAGTTCCTGTACTGAACTTTGATTGGCCCCCTGGGGATCATGTGATTAGTGCTTATCTCTTATTTTTCTCTGTCCTTCTATCTCTCCTCCTTCACTCCCTCACTAGTACCTGCCCAGCAGTCACACTCCTATGTCCTTCTCTCCCTCCTTCACTAGTACCTGCCCAGCGGTCACACTCCTATGTCCTTCTCTCCTCCTTCACTCCCTCACTAGTACCTGCCCAGAGGTCACACTTCTATGTCCTTCTCTCCTCCTTCACTCCCTCACTAGTACCTGCCCAGAGGTCACACTTCTATGTCCTTCTCTCCTCCTTCACTCCCTCACTAGTACCTGCCCAGAGGTCACACTTCTATGTCCTTCTCTCCTCCTTCACTCCCTCACTAGTACCTGCCCAGAGGTCACACTTCTATGTCCTTCTCTCCTCCTTCACTCCCTCACTAGTACCTGCCCAGCGGTCACACTCCTATGTCCTTCTCTCCTCCTTCACTCCCTCACTAGTACCTGCCCAGAGGTCACACTTCTATGTCCTTCTCTCCTCCTTCACTCCCTCACTAGTACCTGCCCAGCGGTCACACTCCTATGTCCTTCTCTCCTCCTTCACTCCCTCACTAGTACCTGCCCAGAGGTCACACTTCTATGTCCTTCTCTCCTCCTTCACTCCCTCACTAGTACCTGCCCAGCGGTCACACTCCTATGTCCTTCTCTCCTCCTTCACTCCCTCACTAGTACCTGCCCAGCGGTCACACTCCTATGTCCTTCCTCCTTTCTCCTCCTAGTACCTGCCCAGTCTTGTCCTTCTCTCTCCTCCTGTCCTCATAGTACCTCCCTTCGGATCATTTTTCTATTTCATTGACGTACCTGGGAAAAGTGGGTTAACTGTCTTGTTTCTCTCCAACTTCACCCCCAAAAACACACAGGAGGACAGACTGGTAAACAGACCTGCACAGGAGGACAGTCTTCTAAACAGACACACACAGGAGGACAGACTGGTAAACTGGTCCTTCTCTTCCACACACACATACAGGAGGACAGACTGGTAAACAGACACACACACAGGAGGACAGACTGGTAAACAGACACACACACAGGAGGACAGACTGGTAAACACACACACACAGGAGGACAGACTGGTAAACAGATACATACAGGAGGACAGACTGGTAAACAGACACACACACAGGAGGACAGACTGGTAAACAGACACACACACAGGAGGACAGACTGGTAAACAGACACACACACAGGAGGACAGACTGGTAAACAGACACATACAGGAGGACAGACTGGTATCTCCCCCTACTCTCTCTCTCTCCTTCTCTCTCTCACTTACACACAAACACCTCCATCTGACAGACTGGTATCTCCCCACTCCTCTCTCTCTCTCTCTCTCCTTCTCTCTCTCACTTACACACAAACACCTCCATCTGACAGACTGGTATCTCCCCCTCCTCTCTCTCTCCCTTCTCTCTCTCACTTACACACACACACCTCCATCTGACAGACTGGTATCTCCCCCTCCTCTCTCTCTCTCCTTCTCTCTCTCACTTACACACAAACACCTCCATCTGACAGACTGGTATCTCCCCCTCCTCTCTCTCTCTCCTTCTCTCTCTCTCACTTACACACAACACACCTCCATCTGACAGACTGGTATCTCCCCCTCACTCTCCTCTCTCCTTCTCTCTCTCACTCTCTCTCTCTCTCAGCTCTCTCTCCTCTCTCCTTCTCTCTCCTTCTCTCTCACTTACACACAAACACCTCCATCTGACAGAGTGGTATCTCCCCCTCCTCTCTCTCTCTCCTTCTCTCTCTCACTTACACACAAACACCTCCATCTGACACACTGGTATCTCCCCACTCCTCTCTCTCTCTCTCTCTCTCACTAGTACTGCCCAGCTCTCTCTCTCTCTCCTTCTCTCTCCTTCTCTCCTCACTTACCAGTCTGTCAGATGGAGGTGTAGGTCCTGTAAGTCCCTCACTAGAGAGAGAGCGGTCACACTCCTAGAGAGAGAGAGAGAGGAGTGGGAGATACCAGTGTGTCAGTACCTGCCCAGCAGTCATGGAGGTGTTTGTGTGTAAGTGAGAGAGAGGAGAGAGAGAGAGAGAGGAGGGGAGATACCAGTCTGTCAGATGGAGGTGTTTGTGTGTAAGTGAGAGAGAGAAGGAGAGAGAGAGAGAGAGGAGGGGAGATACCAGTCTGTCAGATGGAGGTGTTTGTGTGTAAGTGAGAGAGAGAAGGAGAGAGAGAGGGGAGGGGGAGATACCACTCTGTCAGATGGAGGTGTTTGTGTGTAAGTGAGAGACTCCCTCAGAGACCTGAGAGGGGGAGATACCAGTCTGTCAGATGGAGGTGTAGGTGTGTACCTGAGAGAGTCACACTCCTATGAGAGAGAGAGAGAGAGAGAGAGAGAGAGAGAGAGGGGGGAGATACCAGTCTGTCAGATGGAGGTGTTTGTGTGTAAGTGAGAGAGAGAAGGAGAGAGAGAGGGGAGGGGGGTCTTGATACCACTCTGTCAGATGGAGGTGTTTGTGTGTAAGTGAGAGAGAGAAGGAGAGAGAGAGAGAGAGAGGGGGAGATACCAGTCTGTCAGATGGAGGTGTTTGTGTGTAAGTGAGAGAGAGAAGGAGAGAGAGAGAGGTAGGGGGAGATACCAGTCTGTCAGATGGAGGTGTAGGTGTGTAAGTGAGAGAGAGAGAGAGAGAGAGAGAGACTGGAAACAGAGAAAGAGAGAGAGAGAGGAGGGGGAGATACCAGTCTGTCAGATGGAGGTGTTTGTGTGTAAGTGAGAGAGAGAAGGAGAGAGAGAGGGGTAGGGGGGAGATACCACTCTGTCAGATGGAGGTGTTTGTGTGTAAGTGAGAGAGAGAAGGAGGAGAGACTGGAGGGGGAGATACCAGTCTGTCAGATGGAGGTGTAGGTGTGTAAGTGAGAGAGAGAAGGAGAGAGAGAGAGAGAGAGAGAGAGACAGAGAGAGAGAGAGAGAGAGAGGGGGGGAGATACCAGTCTGTCAGATGGAGGTGTTTGTGTGTCTCAGTGACACAGAGAAGAGAGAGATCTGACAGAGGAGGAGGGGGATACCAGTCTGTCAGATGGAGGTGTTTGTGTGTAAGTGAGAGAGAGAAGGAGAGAGAGAGAGGAGGAGGGGGAGATACCAGTCTGTCAGATGGAGGTGTAGGTGTGAGAGAGAGAGAGACAGAGAGAGACAGAGAGAGAGAGAGAGAGAGACAGAGAGAGAGAGATCTCCCCTCCTACCAGTCTGTCAGATGGAGGTGTTTGTGTGTAAGTGAGAGAGAGAAGGAGAGAGAGAGAGGGGGGGAGATACCAGTCTGTCAGATGGAGGTGTAGGTGTGTATCTCCCCTCTCCTCTCTCTCTCTCTCTCTCTCTCTCACTTACACACAAACACCTCCATCTGACAGACTGGTATCTCCCCCTCTCTCTCTCTCTCTCTCTCTCTCTCTCTCACTTACTCCATCTCTCCCCCTCTCTCTCTCACTCTCTCTTACACACCTACACCTCCATCTGACAGACTGGTATCTCCCCCTCCTCTCTCTCTCTCTTCTCTCTCTCACTTACACACAAACACCTCCATCTGACAGACTGGTATCTCCCCTCTCCTCTCTCTCTCCTTCTCTCTCTCACTTACACACAAACACCTCCATCTGACAGACTGGTATCTCTCTCTCTCTCTCTCTCTCTCTCTCTCTCTCTCTCTCTCTCTCTCTTACACACTCACCTCCATCTGACAGACTCTCTCCCCTCCTCTCTCTCTCTCTCTCTCTCTCTCTCTCTCTCTCTCTCTCTCTCTCTCTCTCTCACTTACACACCTACACCTCCATCTGACAGACTGGTATTTCCCCTCCTCCTCTCTCTCTCTCACTTACACACAAACACCTCCATCTGACAGAGTGGTATCTCCCCCTCCCCTCTCTCTCTCCTTCTCTCTCTCACTTACACACAAACACCTCCATCTGACAGACTGGTATCTCCCCCTCTCTCTCTCTCTCCCTTCTCTCTCTCACTTACACACAAACACCTCCATCTGACAGACTGGTATCTCCCCACACACACCTCTCTCTCTCTCCTTCTCTCTCTCACTTACACACCTACACCTCCATCTGACAGGCTGACTGTGTTTAGGGTTTGTTTTATAGATCTAGTTGGACAGTCTATTTGCAGTATCCAGTCTCAGTGCCACAGCAGTGTAGATGGTAAATCAACTGATGGGAGTTTATGTGTCTCGGCCTAATGATTATATGAGGAGAGAGGCCCAGCCTCATCATAATGATATGAGGAGAGAGGCCTGGCCTCATCATAATGATATGAGGAGAGAGGCCCAGCCTCATCATAATGATATGAGGAGAGAGGCCCAGCCTCATCATAATGATATGAGGAGAGAGGCCCGGCCTCATCATAATGATATGAGGAGAGAGGCCCAGCCTCATCATAATGATATGAGGAGAGAGGCCCGGCCTCATCATAATGATATGAGGAGAGAGGCCCGGCTCATCATGATAATATGAGGAGAGAGGCCTGGCCTCATCATAATGATATGAGGAGAGAGGCCCGGCTCATCATGATAATATGAGGAGAGAGGCCTGGCCTCATCATGATAATATGAGGAGAGAGGCCATCATTGAGTCCACCAGACTCGTCACATATTTACTCATGCACACACACACACACACACACACACACACACACACACACACACACACACACACACACACACACACACACACACACACACACACACACACACACACACACACACACACACACACACACACACACACACACACACACACGACCAGTGTGACAGAGAGGTGATATAATTCTCACTATCTAGTCTCCTCACACCTCATCCTCCTCCTCCTCGTCATCACCTCAATGCCCCTCTTTATCACATGATGATATCCATACTGTCCCAAATGGCACCCTATTCCCTATATAGTACACTACTTTAGACCAGAGCCCTATTCCCTATATAGTGCACTACTTTAGACCAGGACCCATATGACTCTGGTTGAAATCGTGTGCACTAAATAGGGAATAGGGTACATTTTTAGGACACTAGCATCATCATTTCTATTCAGGAAATATGTATGCAGCTCCAGTGGTACTCAGATAGAGACCAGAGACTCAGATAGAGACCAGAGACTCAGATGGAGACCAGAGACTCAGATGGAGACCAGAGACTCAGATAGAGACCAGAGACTCAGATAGAGACCAGAGATTCAGATAGAGACCAGAGACTCAGATAGAGACCAGAGACTCAGATAGAGACCAGAGACTCAGATAGAGACCAGAGACTCAGATAGAGACCAGAGACTCAGATAGAGACCAGAGACTCAGATAGAGACCAGAGACTCAGATAGAGACCAGAGACTCAGATAGAGACCAGAGACTCAGATAGAGACCAGAGACTCAGATAGAGACCATAGACTCAGATAGAGACCATAGACTCAGATAGAGACCATAGACTCAGATAGAGACCAGAGACTCAGATAGAGACCAGAGACTCAGATAGAGACCAGAGACTCAGATAGAGACCAGAGACTCAGATAGAGACCAGAGACTCAGATAGAGACCAGAGACTCAGATAGAGACCAGAGACTCAGATGGAGACCAGAGACTCAGATGGAGACCAGAGACTCAGATAGAGACCATAGACTCAGATAGAGACCATAGACTCAGATAGAGACCAGAGACTCAGATAGAGACCAGAGACTCAGATGGAGACCAGAGACTCAGATGGAGACCAGAGACTCAGATGGAGACCAGAGACTCAGATGGAGACCAGAGACTCAGATGGAGACCAGAGACTCAGATGGAGACCAGAGACTCAGATGGAGACCAGAGACTCAGATGGAGACCAGAGACTCAGATGGAGACCAGAGACTCAGATGGAGACCAGAGACTCAGATAGAGACCATAGACTCAGATAGAGACCATAGACTCAGATAGAGACTATAGACTCAGATAGAGACTATATACTCAGATAGACCAGAGACTCAGATAGAGACTATATACTCAGATAGAGACTATATACTCAGATAGAGACTATATACTCAGATAGAGACCAGAGACTCAGATAGAGACCAGAGACTCAGATAGAGACCAGAGACTCAGATAGAGACCAGAGACTCAGATAGAGACCAGAGACTCAGATAGAGACCAGAGACTCAGATAGAGACCAGAGACTCAGATAGAGACCAGAGACTCAGATAGAGACCAGAGACTCAGATAGAGACCAGAGACTCAGATAGAGACCAGAGACTCAGATAGAGACCAGAGACTCAGATAGAGACCAGAGACTCAGAGAGACCAGAGACTCAGATGGAGACCAGAGACTCAGATGGAGACCAGAGACTCAGATGGAGACCAGAGACTCAGATGGAGACCAGAGACTCAGATGGAGACCAGAGACTCAGATAGAGACCAGAGACTCAGATAGAGACCATAGACTCAGATAGAGACCATATACTCAGATAGAGACCATAGACTCAGATAGACCAGAGACTCAGATAGAGACTATATACTCAGATAGAGACCAGAGACTCAGATAGAGACCAGAGACTCAGATAGAGACCAGAGACTCAGATAGAGACCAGAAACTCAGATAGAGACCAGAGACTCAGATAGAGACCAGAGACTCAGATAGAGACCATAGACTCAGATAGAGACCATAGACTCAGATAGAGACCATAGACTCAGATAGGAACCTACAGGGTGCTGTATATATTACACAGTATCTATTACAACATACAATGATGAAGGCAATGTGTCATGTTCATTGTTCAAATTGATCCATTTACGTCCCCGTTTTAAAAGGCCCACAGGAAAGGACTGTAAGCACTCATCAGTCCCCACTTTGTGTATCTGTATGTATGTGTGTGAGAATGGGAGAGTGTGCTTTTGTCAATGCGAATACGTGTGTGTGTGTGTGTGTGTGTGTGTGTGTGTGTGTGTGTGTGTGATGTGTGTGACTGATAGTGTAGACTCAGTGTGTGTGTGATGTGTGTGTGTGTGTGTGTGTGTGTGTGTGTGTGTGTGTGTGAGGCTTCACCTCAAAGTCAGGTTCCCCTTTTCTCTGGGGTAGCCAAGAAAAATAAGTTCCTCCTGACATCTCCATTCCTAGGTTTAGAAGGTGAAAGCGTCCTGCATTCAGAGCAGGGAGATGTGGTTCAGGGAGAGCAGGGAGATCAGGGAGATGTAGTGCAGGGAGATCAGGGAGATGTAGTGCAGGGAGATCAGGGAGATGTAGTGCAGGGAGAGCAGGGAGAGCAGGGAGATCAGGGAGAGCAGGGAGATCAGGGAGATGTGGTTCAGGGAGAGCAGGGAGATCAGGGAGATGTAGTGCAGGGAGATCAGGGAGATCAGGTAGAGCAGGGAGATCAGGGAGATCAGGTAGAGCAGGGAGATCAGGGAGATGTAGTGCAGGGAGAGCAGGGAGATCAGGGAGATGTAGTGCAGGGAGAGCAGGGAGATCAGGGAGATGTGGTTCAGGGAGATCAGGGAGAGCAGGGAGATGTGGTTCAGGGAGATCAGGGAGATGTGGTTCAGGGAGATCAGGGAGATCAGGGAGAGCAGGGAGATCAGGGAGATGTGGTTCAGGGAGAGCAGGGAGAGCAGGGGGATGTGGTTCAGGGAGAGCAGGGAGATCAGGGAGAGCAGGGAGATCAGGGAGAGCAGGGGGATGTGGTTCAGGGAGAGCAGGGAGATGTGGTTCAGGGAGAGCAGGGAGATCAGGGAGAGCAGGGAGATGTGGTTCAGGGAGAGCAGGGAGAGCAGGGAGATGTGGTTCAGGGAGAGCAGGGAGAGCAGGGAGAGCAGGGAGATGTGGTTCAGGGAGAGCAGGGAGATGTGGTTCAGGGAGAGCAGGGAGATGTGGTTCAGGGAGAGCAGGGAGATGTGGTTCAGGGAGAGCAGGGAGATGTGGTTCAGGGAGATCAGGGAGAGCAGGGAGATGTGGTTCAGGGAGAGCA
The DNA here is from genome assembly GCF_021184085.1 of Oncorhynchus gorbuscha. Lineage (NCBI taxonomy): Eukaryota > Metazoa > Chordata > Actinopteri > Salmoniformes > Salmonidae > Oncorhynchus > Oncorhynchus gorbuscha. Next base: position 48,527 of record NW_025746931.1, read on the forward strand.
GGGAGATGTGGTTCAGGGAGAGCAGGGAGATCAGGGAGAGCAGGGAGAGCAGGGAGATGTGGTTCAGGGAGAGCAGGGAGATCAGGAAGAGCAGGGAGATCAGGGAGAGCAGGGAGAGCAGGGAGATGTGGTTCAGGGATAGCAGGTAGAGCAGGAAGAGCAGGGAGATCAGAGAGACCAGGGAGAGCAGGGAGATCAGGGAGAGCAGGAGGAGCAGGGAGATCAGGGAGATGTGGTTTAGGGATAGCAGAGAGAGCAGGGAGAGCAGGGAGAGCAGGGAGATGTGGTTCAGGGAGAGCAGGGACATGTGGTTCAGGGAGATCAGGGAGATGTGGTTCAGGGAGATCAGGGAGAGCAGGGAGATGTGGTTCAGGGAGAGCAGGGAGATCAGGGACATGTGGTTCAGGGAGATCAGGGACATGTGGTTCAGGGAGAGCAGGGACATGTGGTTCAGGGAGATCAGGGAGATGTGGTTCAGGGAGATCAGGGAGAGCAGGGAGATCAGGGAGATGTGGTTCAGGGAGAGCAGGGAGATCAGGGAGATCAGGGAGATGTGGTTCAGGGAGAGCAGGGACATGTGGTTCAGGGAGAGCAGGGAGATGTGGTTCAGGGAGATCAGGGACATGTGGTTCAGGGAGAGCAGGGACATGTGGTTCAGGGAGAGCAGGGAGAGCAGGGAGATGTGGTTCAGGGAGATCAGGGACATGTGGTTCAGGGAGAGCAGGGACATGTGGTTCAGGGAGAGCAGGGACATGTGGTTCAGGGAGAGCAGGGAGATGTGGTTCAGGGAGAGCAGGGAGATGTGGTTCAGGGAGAGCAGGGAGATGTGGTTCAGGGAGAGCAGGGACATGTGGTTCAGGGAGAGCAGGGACATGTGGTTCAGGGAGAGCAGGGACATGTGGTTCAGGGAGAGCAGGGACATGTGGTTCAGGGAGAGCAGGGACATGTGGTTCAGGGAGAGCAGGGAGATGTGGTTCAGGGAGAGCAGGGAGATGTGGTTCAGGGAGAGCAGGGAGATCAGGGAGAGCAGGGAGAGCAGGGAGATGTGGTTCAGGGAGAGCAGGGAGATCAGGAAGAGCAGGGAGATCAGGGAGAGCAGGGAGAGCAGGGAGATGTGGTTCAGGGATAGCAGGGAGAGCAGGAAGAGCAGGGAGATCAGAGAGACCAGGGAGAGCAGGGGGATCAGGGAGAGCAGGAGGAGCAGGGAGATCAGGGAGATGTGGTTTAGGGATAGCAGAGAGAGCAGGGAGAGCAGGGAGATGTGGTTCAGGGAGAGCAGGGAGATGTGGTTCAGGGAGAGCAGGGACATGTGGTTCAGGGAGATCAGGGAGATGTGGTTCAGGGAGATCAGGGAGAGCAGGGAGATGTGGTTCAGGGAGAGCAGGGAGAGCAGGGAGATGTGGTTCAGGGAGATCAGGGACATGTGGTTCAGGGAGAGCAGGGACATGTGGTTCAGGGAGATCAGGGAGATGTGGTTCAGGGAGATCAGGGAGAGCAGGGAGAGCAGGGAGATCAGGGAGATGTGGTTCAGGGAGAGCAGGGAGATCAGGGAGATCAGGGAGATGTGGTTCAGGGAGAGCAGGGACATGTGGTTCAGGGAGAGCAGGGACATGTGGTTCAGGGAGAGCAGGGAGATGTGGTTCAGGGAGATCAGGGACATGTGGTTCAGGGAGAGCAGGGACATGTGGTTCAGGGAGAGCAGGGACATGTGGTTCAGGGAGAGCAGGGAGATGTGGTTCAGGGAGATCAGGGACATGTGGTTCAGGGAGAGCAGGGAGAGCAGGGAGATGTGGTTCAGGGAGATCAGGGACATGTGGTTCAGGGAGAGCAGGGACATGTGGTTCAGGGAGAGCAGGGACATGTGGTTCAGGGAGAGCAGGGACATGTGGTTCAGGGAGAGCAGGGAGATGTGGTTCAGGGAGAGCAGGGAGATGTGGTTCAGGGAGAGCAGGGAGATGTGGTTCAGGGAGAGCAGGGACATGTGGTTCAGGGAGAGCAGGGACATGTGGTTCAGGGAGAGCAGGGACATGTGGTTCAGGGAGAGCAGGGAGAGCAGGGAGAGCAGGGAGATGTGGTTCAGGGAGAGCAGGGAGAGCAGGGAGATGTGGTTCAGGGAGAGCAGGGAGAGCAGGGAGAGCAGGGACATGTGGTTCAGGGAGAGCAGGTAGAGCAGGGAGAGCAGGGACATGTGGTTCAGGGAGAGCAGGGACATGTGGTTCAGGGAGAGCAGGGACATGTGGTTCATGGAGAGCAGGGAGAGCAGGGAGAGCAGGGAGAGCAGGGAGATGTGGTTCAGGGAGAGCAGGGAGAGCAGGGAGAGCAGGGAGAGCAGGGAGATCAGGGAGATGTGGTTCAGGGAGAGCAGGGGGAGCAGGGAGATCAGGGAGATCAGGGAGAGCAGGGAGATGTGGTTCAGGGAGAGCAGGGAGATGTGGTTCAGGGAGATCAGGGAGATGTGGTTCAGGGAGATAGGGAGACAGGGAGATGTGGTTCTTTCTTGGGATGGTTTCCTGGCCAGGAGTGATGATTTTTGATGATGGGTATTTTGTTTTTATCAACCCTGATTTGGTGGCAGGTTGAGAGACTGGGGATGATCATGGGCTTGAAGGTGTGTTACTGGTCGCCGTAGGAGAGAAGGTAGGATACGACAATGTTGCTTATGCATCCCGGATGAATAAAGAGGTGGTGGTTTTTCTTAGAGAAGAGTGTCTGGTTGATCGTATGGTTGAGCATGGTGTACTTCTTAAAGAAGAGTGTCTTGTAGATCAGATGGTTGAGCATGGTGTACTTCTTAGAGAAGAGTGTCTGGTTGATCGTATGGTTGAGCATGGTGTACTTCTTAGAGAAGAGTGTCTGGTTGATCGTATGGTTGAGCATGGTGTACTTTGATCTTAGAGAAGAGTGTCTGGTTGATCGTATGGTTGAGCATGGTGTACTTCTTAGAGAAGAGTGTCTGGTTGATCGTATGGTTGAGCATGGTGTACTTCTTAGAGAAGAGTGTCTGGTTGATCGTATGGTTGAGCATGGTGTACTTCTTAAAGAAGAGTGTCTGGTTGATCGTATGGTTGAGCATGGTGTACTTCTTAGAGAAGAGTGTCTGGTTGATCGTATGGTTGAGCATGGTGTACTTCTTAGAGAAGAGTGTCTGGTTGATCGTATGGTTGAGCATGGTGTACTTCTTAGAGAAGAGTGTCTGGTTGATCGTATGGTTGAGCATGGTGTACTTCTTAAAGAAGAGTGTCTGGTTGATCGTATGGTTGAGCATGGTGTACTTCTTAAAGAAGAGTGTCTGGTTGATCGTATGGTTGAGCATGGTGTACTTCTTAAAGAAGAGTGTCTGGTTGATCGTATGGTTGAGCATGGTGTACTTCTTAGAGAAGAGTGTCTGGTTGATCGTATGGTTGAGCATGGTGTACTTCTTAGAGAAGAGTGTCTGGTTGATCGTATGGTTGAGCATGGTGTACTTCTTAAAGAAGAGTGTCTGGTTGATCGTATGGTTGAGCATGGTGTACTTCTTAGAGAAGAGTGTCTGGTTGATCGTATGGTTGAGCATGGTGTACTTCTTAGAGAAGAGTGTCTTGTAGATCAGATGGTTGAGCATGGTGTACTTCTTAGAGAAGAGTGTCTGGTTGATCGTATGGTTGAGCATGGTGTACTTCTTAGAGAAGAGTGTCTGGTTGATCGTATGGTTGAGCATGGTGTACTTCTTAGAGAAGAGTGTCTGGTTGATCGTATGGTTGAGCATGGTGTACTTCTTAGAGAAGAGTGTCTGGTTGATCGTATGGTTGAGCATGGTGTACTTCTTAGAGAAGAGTGTCTGGTTGATCGTATGGTTGAGCATGGTGTACTTCTTAAAGAAGAGTGTCTGGTTGATCGTATGGTTGAGCATGGTGTACTTCTTAGAGAAGAGTGTCTGGTTGATCGTATGGTTGAGCATGGTGTACTTCTTAGAGAAGAGTGTCTGGTTGATCGTATGGTTGAGCATGGTGTACTTCTTAGAGAAGAGTGTCTGGTTGATCGTATGGTTGAGCATGGTGTACTTCTTAAAGAAGAGTGTCTGGTTGATCGTATGGTTGAGCATGGTGTACTTCTTAAAGAAGAGTGTCTGGTTGATCGTATGGTTGAGCATGGTGTACTTCTTAAAGAAGAGTGTCTGGTTGATCGTATGGTTGAGCATGGTGTACTTCTTAGAGAAGAGTGTCTGGTTGATCGTATGGTTGAGCATGGTGTACTTCTTAGAGAAGAGTGTCTGGTTGATCGTATGGTTGAGCATGGTGTACTTCTTAAAGAAGAGTGTCTGGTTGATCGTATGGTTGAGCATGGTGTACTTCTTAGAGAAGAGTGTCTGGTTGATCGTATGGTTGAGCATGGTGTACTTCTTAAAGAAGAGTGTCTGGTTGATCGTATGGTTGAGCATGGTGTTCTTCTTAGAGAAGAGTGTCTGGTTGATCGTATGGTTGAGCATGGTGTACTTCTTAAAGAAGAGTGTCTGGTTGATCGTATGGTTGAGCATGGTGTACTTCTTAAAGAAGAGTGTCTGGTTGATCGTATGGTTGAGCATGGTGTACTTCTTAGAGAAGAGTGTCTGGTTGATCGTATGGTTGAGCATGGTGTACTTCTTAGAGAAGAGTGTCTGGTTGATCGTATGGTTGAGCATGGTGTACTTCTTAGAGAAGAGTGTCTGGTTGATCGTATGGTTGAGCATGGTGTACTTCTTAGAGAAGAGTGTCTGGTTGATCGTATGGTTGAGCATGGTGTACTTCTTAAAGAAGAGTGTCTGGTTGATCGTATGGTTGAGCATGGTGTACTTCTTAAAGAAGAGTGTCTGGTTGATCGTATGGTTGAGCATGGTGTACTTCTTAGAGAAGAGTGTCTGGTAGATCGTATGGTTGAGCATGGTGTACTTCTTAAAGAAGAGTGTCTTGTAGATCATATGGTTGAGCATGGTGTACTTCTTAAAGAAGAGTGTCTTGTAGATCATATGGTTGAGCATGGTGTACTTCTTAAAGAAGAGTGTCTGGTTGATCATATGGTTGAGCATGGTGTACTTCTTAAAGAAGAGTGTCTGGTTGATCATATGGTTGAGCATGGTGTACTTCTTAGAGAAGAGTGTCTGGTAGATCGTATGGTTGAGCATGGTGTACTTCTTAGAGAAGAGTGTCTGGTTGATCGTATGGTTGAGCATGGTGTACTTCTTAGAGAAGAGTGTCTGGTTGATCGTATGGTTGAGCATGGTGTACTTCTTAGAGAAGAGTGTCTTGTAGATCAGATGGTTGAGCATGGTGTACTTCTTAGAGAAGAGTGTCTGGTTGATCGTATGGTTGAGCATGGTGTACTTCTTAGAGAAGAGTGTCTGGTTGATCGTATGGTTGAGCATGGTGTACTTCTTAAAGAAGAGTGTCTGGTTGATCGTATGGTTGAGCATGGTGTACTTCTTAAGAAGAGTGTCTGGTTGATCGTATGGTTGAGCATGGTGTACTTCTTAGAGAAGAGTGTCTGGTTGATCGTATGGTTGAGCATGGTGTACTTCTTAGAAGAAGAGTGTCTGGTTGATCGTATGGTTGAGCATGGTGTACTTCTTAAAGAAGAGTGTCTGGTTGATCGTATGGTTGAGCATGGTGTACTTCTTAAAGAAGAGTGTCTGGTTGATCGTATGGTTGAGCATGGTGTACTTCTTAAAGAAGAGTGTCTGGTTGATCGTATGGTTGAGCATGGTGTACTTCTTAGAGAAGAGTGTCTGGTTGATCGTATGGTTGAGCATGGTGTACTTCTTAGAGAAGAGTGTCTGGTTGATCGTATGGTTGAGCATGGTGTACTTCTTAAAGAAGAGTGTCTGGTTGATCGTATGGTTGAGCATGGTGTACTTCTTAGAGAAGAGTGTCTGGTTGATCGTATGGTTGAGCATGGTGTACTTCTTAAAGAAGAGTGTCTGGTTGATCGTATGGTTGAGCATGGTGTTCTTCTTAGAGAAGAGTGTCTGGTTGATCGTATGGTTGAGCATGGTGTACTTCTTAAAGAAGAGTGTCTGGTTGATCGTATGGTTGAGCATGGTGTACTTCTTAAAGAAGAGTGTCTGGTTGATCGTATGGTTGAGCATGGTGTACTTCTTAGAGAAGAGTGTCTGGTTGATCGTATGGTTGAGCATGGTGTACTTCTTAGAGAAGAGTGTCTGGTTGATCGTATGGTTGAGCATGGTGTACTTCTTAGAGAAGAGTGTCTGGTTGATCGTATGGTTGAGCATGGTGTACTTCTTAGAGAAGAGTGTCTGGTTGATCGTATGGTTGAGCATGGTGTACTTCTTAAAGAAGAGTGTCTGGTTGATCGTATGGTTGAGCATGGTGTACTTCTTAAAGAAGAGTGTCTGGTTGATCGTATGGTTGAGCATGGTGTACTTCTTAGAGAAGAGTGTCTGGTAGATCGTATGGTTGAGCATGGTGTACTTCTTAAAGAAGAGTGTCTTGTAGATCATATGGTTGAGCATGGTGTACTTCTTAAAGAAGAGTGTCTTGTAGATCATATGGTTGAGCATGGTGTACTTCTTAAAGAAGAGTGTCTGGTTGATCATATGGTTGAGCATGGTGTACTTCTTAAAGAAGAGTGTCTGGTTGATCATATGGTTGAGCATGGTGTACTTCTTAGAGAAGAGTGTCTGGTAGATCGTATGGTTGAGCATGGTGTACTTCTTAGAGAAGAGTGTCTGGTAGATCGTATGGTTGAGCATGGTGTACTTCTTAAAGAAGAGTGTCTGGTTGATCGTATGGTTGAGCATGGTGTTCTTCTTAGAGAAGAGTGTCTGGTTGATCGTATGGTTGAGCATGGTGTTCTTCTTAGAGAAGAGTGTCTGGTTGATCGTATGGTTGAGCATGGTGTTCTTCTTAGAGAAGAGTGTCTGGTTGATCGTATGGTTGAGCATGGTGTACTTCTTAGAGAAGAGTGTCTGGTTGATCGTATGGTTGAGCATGGTGTACTTCTTAAAGAAGAGTGTCTGGTTGATCGTATGGTTGAGCATGGTGTACTTCTTAAAGAAGAGTGTCTGGTTGATCGTATGGTTGAGCATGGTGTACTTCTTAAAGAAGAGTGTCTGGTTGATCGTATGGTTGAGCATGGTGTACTTCTTAAAGAAGAGTGTCTGGTTGATCGTATGGTTGAGCATGGTGTACTTCTTAAAGAAGAGTGTCTGGTTGATCGTATGGTTGAGCATGGTGTACTTCTTAAAGAAGAGTGTCTGGTTGATCGTATGGTTGAGCATGGTGTTCTTCTTAGAGAAGAGTGTCTGGTTGATCGTATGGTTGAGCATGGTGTACTTCTTAGAGAAGAGTGTCTGGTTGATCGTATGGTTGAGCATGGTGTACTTCTTAGAGAAGAGTGTCTGGTTGATCGTATGGTTGAGCATGGTGTACTTCTTAAAGAAGAGTGTCTGGTTGATCGTATGGTTGAGCATGGTGTACTTCTTAGAGAAGAGTGTCTGGTTGATCGTATGGTTGAGCATGGTGTACTTCTTAAAGAAGAGTGTCTGGTTGATCGTATGGTTGAGCATGGTGTACTTCTTAGAGAAGAGTGTCTGGTTGATCGTATGGTTGAGCATGGTGTACTTCTTAAAGAAGAGTGTCTGGTAGATCGTATGGTTGAGCATGGTGTACTTCTTAAAGAAGAGTGTCTGGTTGATCGTATGGTTGAGCATGGTGTACTTCTTAAAGAAGAGTGTCTGGTTGATCGTATGGTTGAGCATGGTGTACTTCTTAGAGAAGAGTGTCTGGTTGATCGTATGGTTGAGCATGGTGTACTTCTTAAAGAAGAGTGTCTGGTTGATCGTATGGTTGAGCATGGTGTACTTCTTAGAAGAAGAGTGTCTGGTTGATCGTATGGTTGAGCATGGTGTACTTCTTAAAGAAGAGTGTCTGGTTGATCGTATGGTTGAGCATGGTGTACTTCTTAGAGAAGAGTGTCTGGTTGATCGTATGGTTGAGCATGGTGTACTTCTTAAAGAAGAGTGTCTGGTTGATCGTATGGTTGAGCATGGTGTACTTCTTAAAGAAGAGTGTCTGGTTGATCGTATGGTTGAGCATGGTGTACTTCTTAAAGAAGAGTGTCTGGTTGATCGTATGGTTGAGCATGGTGTACTTCTTAGAGAAGAGTGTCTGGTTGATCATATGGTTGAGCATGGTGTACTTCTTAAAGAAGAGTGTCTGGTTGATCGTATGGTTGAGCATGGTGTACTTCTTAAAGAAGAGTGTCTGGTTGATCGTATGGTTGAGCATGGTGTACTTCTTAAAGAAGAGTGTCTGGTTGATCGTATGGTTGAGCATGGTGTACTTCTTAGAGAAGAGTGTCTGGTTGATCGTATGGTTGAGCATGGTGTACTTCTTAAAGAAGAGTGTCTGGTTGATCGTATGGTTGAGCATGGTGTACTTCTTAAAGAAGAGTGTCTGGTTGATCATATGGTTGAGCATGGTGTACTTCTTAAAGAAGAGTGTCTGGTTGATCGTATGGTTGAGCATGGTGTACTTCTTAAAGAAGAGTGTCTGGTTGATCGTATGGTTGAGCATGGTGTACTTCTTAAAGAAGAGTGTCTGGTTGATCGTATGGTTGAGCATGGTGTACTTCTTAGAGAAGAGTGTCTGGTTGATCGTATGGTTGAGCATGGTGTACTTCTTAAAGAAGAGTGTCTGGTTGATCGTATGGTTGAGCATGGTGTACTTCTTAAAGAAGAGTGTCTGGTTGATCGTATGGTTGAGCATGGTGTACTTCTTAGAGAAGAGTGTCTGGTTGATCGTATGGTTGAGCATGGTGTACTTCTTAAAGAAGAGTGTCTGGTTGATCGTATGGTTGAGCATGGTGTACTTCTTAAAGAAGAGTGTCTGGTTGATCGTATGGTTGAGCATGGTGTACTTCTTAAAGAAGTGTCTGATCGTATGGTTGAGCATGGTGTACTTCTTAAAGAAGAGTGTCTGGTTGATCGTATGGTTGAGCATGGTGTACTTCTTAAAGAAGAGTGTCTGGTTGATCGTATGGTTGAGCATGGTGTACTTCTTAGAGAAGAGTGTCTGGTTGATCGTATGGTTGAGCATGGTGTACTTCTTAAAGAAGAGTGTCTGGTTGATCGTATGGTTGAGCATGGTGTACTTCTTAGAGAAGAGTGTCTGGTTGATCGTATGGTTGAGCATGGTGTACTTCTTAAAGAAGAGTGTCTGGTTGATCGTATGGTTGAGCATGGTGTACTTCTTAGAGAAGAGTGTCTGGTTGATCGTATGGTTGAGCATGGTGTACTTCTTAAAGAAGAGTGTCTGGTTGATCGTATGGTTGAGCATGGTGTACTTCTTAGAGAAGAGTGTCTGGTTGATCGTATGGTTGAGCATGGTGTACTTCTTAAAGAAGAGTGTCTGGTTGATCGTATGGTTGAGCATGGTGTACTTCTTAAAGAAGAGTGTCTGGTTGATCGTATGGTTGAGCATGGTGTACTTCTTAAAGAAGAGTGTCTGGTTGATCGTATGGTTGAGCATGGTGTACTTCTTAAAGAAGAGTGTCTGGTTGATCGTATGGTTGAGCATGGTGTACTTCTTAAAGAAGAGTGTCTGGTTGATCGTATGGTTGAGCATGGTGTACTTCTTAAAGAAGAGTGTCTGGTTGATCGTATGGTTGAGCATGGTGTACTTCTTAAAGAAGAGTGTCTGGTTGATCGTATGGTTGAGCATGGTGTACTTCTTAAAGAAGAGTGTCTGGTTGATCGTATGGTTGAGCATGGTGTACTTCTTAAAGAAGAGTGTCTGGTTGATCGTATGGTTGAGCATGGTGTACTTCTTAAAGAAGAGTGTCTGGTTGATCGTATGGTTGAGCATGGTGTACTTCTTAAAGAAGAGTGTCTGGTTGATCGTATGGTTGAGCATGGTGTACTTCTTAAAGAAGAGTGTCTGGTTGATCGTATGGTTGAGCATGGTGTACTTCTTAAAGAAGAGTGTCTGGTTGATCGTATGGTTGAGCATGGTGTACTTCTTAAAGAAGAGTGTCTGGTTGATCGTATGGTTGAGCATGGTGTACTTCTTAAAGAAGAGTGTCTGGTTGATCGTATGGTTGAGCATGGTGTACTTCTTAGAGAAGAGTGTCTGGTTGATCGTATGGTTGAGCATGGTGTACTTCTTAAAGAAGAGTGTCTGGTTGATCGTATGGTTGAGCATGGTGTACTTCTTAAAGAGAAGAGTGTCTGGTAGATCGTATGGTTGAGCATGGTGTACTTCTTAAAGAAGAGTGTCTGGTTGATCGTATGGTTGAGCATGGTGTACTTCTTAAAGAAGAGTGTCTGGTTGATCGTATGGTTGAGCATGGTGTACTTCTTAAAGAAGAGTGTCTGGTTGATCGTATGGTTGAGCATGGTGTACTTCTTAGAGAAGAGTGTCTGGTTGATCGTATGGTTGAGCATGGTGTACTTCTTAAAGAAGAGTGTCTGGTTGATCGTATGGTTGAGCATGGTGTACTTCTTAAAGAAGAGTGTCTGGTTGATCGTATGGTTGAGCATGGTGTTCTTCTTAGAGAAGAGTGTCTGGTTGATCGTATGGTTGAGCATGGTGTACTTCTTAAAGAAGAGTGTCTGGTTGATCGTATGGTTGAGCATGGTGTACTTCTTAGAGAAGAGTGTCTGGTTGATCGTATGGTTGAGCATGGTGTACTTCTTAAAGAAGAGTGTCTGGTTGATCGTATGGTTGAGCATGGTGTACTTCTTAAAGAAGAGTGTCTGGTTGATCGTATGGTTGAGCATGGTGTACTTCTTAAAGAAGAGTGTCTGGTTGATCGTATGGTTGAGCATGGTGTACTTCTTAAAGAAGAGTGTCTGGTTGATCGTATGGTTGAGCATGGTGTACTTCTTAAAGAAGAGTGTCTGGTTGATCGTATGGTTGAGCATGGTGTACTTCTTAAAGAAGAGTGTCTGGTTGATCGTATGGTTGAGCATGGTGTACTTCTTAAAGAAGAGTGTCTGGTTGATCGTATGGTTGAGCATGGTGTACTTCTTAAAGAAGAGTGTCTGGTTGATCGTATGGTTGAGCATGGTGTACTTCTTAAAGAAGAGTGTCTGGTTGATCGTATGGTTGAGCATGGTGTACTTCTTAAAGAAGAGTGTCTGGTTGATCGTATGGTTGAGCATGGTGTACTTCTTAAAGAAGAGTGTCTGGTTGATCGTATGGTTGAGCATGGTGTACTTCTTAAAGAAGAGTGTCTGGTTGATCGTATGGTTGAGCATGGTGTACTTCTTAAAGAAGAGTGTCTGGTTGATCGTATGGTTGAGCATGGTGTACTTCTTAAAGAAGAGTGTCTGGTTGATCGTATGGTTGAGCATGGTGTACTTCTTAAAGAAGAGTGTCTGGTAGATCGTATGGTTGAGCATGGTGTACTTCTTAAAGAAGAGTGTCTGGTTGATCGTATGGTTGAGCATGGTGTACTTCTTAAAGAAGAGTGTCTGGTTGATCGTATGGTTGAGCATGGTGTACTTCTTAAAGAAGAGTGTCTGGTTGATCGTATGGTTGAGCATGGTGTACTTCTTAAAGAAGAGTGTCTGGTTGATCGTATGGTTGAGCATGGTGTACTTCTTAAAGAAGAGTGTCTGGTTGATCGTATGGTTGAGCATGGTGTACTTCTTAAAGAAGAGTGTCTGGTTGATCGTATGGTTGAGCATGGTGTACTTCTTAAAGAAGAGTGTCTGGTTGATCGTATGGTTGAGCATGGTGTACTTCTTAAAGAAGAGTGTCTGGTTGATCGTATGGTTGAGCATGGTGTACTTCTTAAAGAAGAGTGTCTGGTTGATCGTATGGTTGAGCATGGTGTACTTCTTAAAGAAGAGTGTCTGGTTGATCGATGGTTGAGCATGAGAAGAGTGTCTGGTTGATCGTATGGTTGAGCATGGTGTACTTCTTAAAGAAGAGTGTCTGGTTGATCGTATGGTTGAGCATGGTGTACTTCTTAAAGAAGAGTGTCTGGTTGATCGTATGGTTGAGCATGGTGTACTTCTTAAAGAAGAGTGTCTTGTAGATCGTATGGTTGAGCATGGTGTACTTCTTAAAGAAGAGTGTCTGGTTGATCGTATGGTTGAGCATGGTGTACTTCTTAAAGAAGAGTGTCTTGTAGATCATATGGTTGAGCATGGTGTACTTCTTAGAGAAGAGTGTCTGGTTGATCGTATGGTTGAGCATGGTGTACTTCTTAAAGAAGAGTGTCTGGTTGATCGTATGGTTGAGCATGGTGTACTTCTTAAAGAAGAGTGTCTTGTAGATCATATGGTTGAGCATGGTGTACTTCTTAGAGAAGAGTGTCTGGTTGATCGTATGGTTGAGCATGGTGTACTTCTTAAAGAAGAGTGTCTGTTGATCGTATGGTTGAGCATGGTGTACTTCTTAAAGAAGAGTGTCTTGTAGATCATATGGTTGAGCATGGTGTACTTCTTAGAGAAGAGTGTCTGGTTGATCGTATGGTTGAGCATGGTGTACTTCTTAAAGAAGAGTGTCTGGTTGATCGTATGGTTGAGCATGGTGTACTTCTTAAAGAAGAGTGTCTGGTTGATCGTATGGTTGAGCATGGTGTACTTCTTAGAGAAGAGTGTCTGGTTGATCGTATGGTTGAGCATGGTGTACTTCTTAAAGAAGAGTGTCTGGTTGACTTCTTAAAGAAGAGTGTCTTGTAGTCGTATGGTTGAGCATGGTGTACTTCTTAGAGAAGAGTGTCTGGTTGATCGTATGGTTGAGCATGGTGTACTTCTTAAAGAAGAGTGTCTGGTTGATCGTATGGTTGAGCATGGTGTACTTCTTAAAGAAGAGTGTCTTGTAGATCATATGGTTGAGCATGGTGTACTTCTTAGAGAAGAGTGTCTGGTTGATCGTATGGTTGAGCATGGTGTACTTCTTAAAGAAGAGTGTCTTGTAGATCATATGGTTGAGCATGGTGTACTTCTTAGAGAAGAGTGTCTGGTTGATCGTATGGTTGAGCATGGTGTACTTCTTAAAGAAGAGTGTCTGGTTGATCGTATGGTTGAGCATGGTGTACTTCTTAAAGAAGAGTGTCTTGTAGATCATATGGTTGAGCATGGTGTACTTCTTAAAGAAGAGTGTCTGGTTGATCGTATGGTTGAGCATGGTGTACTTCTTAAAGAAGAGTGTCTGGTTGATCGTATGGTTGAGCATGGTGTACTTCTTAAAGAAGAGTGTCTGATCGCATGGTTGAGCATGGTGTACTTCTTAAAGAAGAGTGTCTGGTTGATCGTATGGTTGAGCATGGTGTACTTCTTAAAGAAGAGTGTCTGGTTGATCGTATGGTTGAGCATGGTGTACTTCTTAAAGAAGAGTGTCTGGTTGATCGTATGGTTGAGCATGGTGTACTTCTTAAAGAAGAGTGTCTGGTTGATCGTATGGTTGAGCATGGTGTACTTCTTAAAGAAGAGTGTCTGGTTGATCGTATGGTTGAGCATGGTGTACTTCTTAAAGAAGAGTGTCTGGTTGATCGTATGGTTGAGCATGGTGTACTTCTTAAAGAAGAGTGTCTGGTTGATCGTATGGTTGAGCATGGTGTACTTCTTAAAGAAGAGTGTCTGGTTGATCGTATGGTTGAGCATGGTGTACTTCTTAAAGAAGAGTGTCTTGTAGATCATATGGTTGAGCATGGTGTACTTCTTAGAGAAGAGTGTCTGGTTGATCGTATGGTTGAGCATGGTGTACTTCTTAAAGAAGAGTGTCTGGTTGATCGTATGGTTGAGCATGGTGTACTTCTTAAAGAAGAGTGTCTTGTAGATCATATGGTTGAGCATGGTGTACTTCTTAGAGAAGAGTGTCTGGTTGATCGTATGGTTGAGCATGGTGTACTTCTTAAAGAAGAGTGTCTGGTTGATCGTATGGTTGAGCATGGTGTACTTCTTAAAGAAGAGTGTCTTGTAGATCAATGGTTGAGCATGGTGTACTTCTTAGAGAAGAGTGTCTGGTTGATCGTATGGTTGAGCATGGTGTACTTCTTAAAGAAGAGTGTCTGGTTGATCGTATGGTTGAGCATGGTGTACTTCTTAAAGAAGAGTGTCTTGTAGATCGTATGGTTGAGCATGGTGTACTTCTTAGAGAAGAGTGTCTGGTTGATCGTATGGTTGAGCATGGTGTACTTCTTAAAGAAGAGTGTCTGGTTGATCGTATGGTTGAGCATGGTGTACTTCTTAAAGAAGAGTGTCTTGTAGATCATATGGTTGAGCATGGTGTACTTCTTAGAGAAGAGTGTCTGGTTGATCGTATGGTTGAGCATGGTGTACTTCTTAAAGAAGAGTGTCTGGTTGATCATATGGTTGAGCATGGTGTACTTCTTAAAGAAGAGTGTCTGGTTGATCGTATGGTTGAGCATGGTGTACTTCTTAAAGAAGAGTGTCTGGTTGATCGTATGGTTGAGCATGGTGTACTTCTTAAAGAAGAGTGTCTTGTAGATCATATGGTTGAGCATGGTGTACTTCTTAGAGAAGAGTGTCTGGTTGATCGTATGGTTGAGCATGGTGTACTTCTTAAAGAAGAGTGTCTGGTTGATCGTATGGTTGAGCATGGTGTACTTCTTAAAGGAGTGTCTGGTTGATCGTATGGTTGAGCATGGTGACTTCTTAAAGAAGAGTGTCTGGTTGATCGTATGGTTGAGCATGGTGTACTTCTTAAAGAAGAGTGTCTGGTTGATCGTATGGTTGAGCATGGTGTACTTCTTAAAGAAGAGTGTCTGGTTGATCGTATGGTTGAGCATGGTGTACTTCTTAAAGAAGAGTGTCTGGTTGATCCTCTTATGGTTGAGCATGGTGTACTTCTTAAAGAAGAGTGTCTGGTTGATCGTATGGTTGAGCATGGTGTACTTCTTAAAGAAGAGTGTCTGGTTGATCGTATGGTTGAGCATGGTGTACTTCTTAAAGAAGAGTGTCTTGTAGATCATATGGTTGAGCATGGTGTACTCCTGTCTGGTTGATCGTATGGTTGAGCATGGTGTACTTCTTAAAGAAGAGTGTCTGGTTGATCGTATGGTTGAGCATGGTGTACTTCTTAAAGAAGAGTGTCTGTTGATCGTATGGTTGAGCATGGTGTACTTCTTAAAGAAGAGTGTCTGGTTGATCGTATGGTTGAGCATGGTGTACTTCTTAAAGAAGAGTGTCTGGTGTGATCGTATGGTTGAGCATGGTGTACTTCTTAAAGAAGAGTGTCTGGTTGATCGTATGGTTGAGCATGGTGTACTTCTTAAAGAAGAGTGTCTGGTTGATCTATGGTTGAGCATGGTGTACTTCTAAAGAAGAGTGTCTGGTAAATCGATGGTTGAGCATGGTGTACTTCTTAAAGAAGAGTGTCTGGTTGATCGTATGGTTGAGCATGGTGTACTTCTTAAAGAAGAGTGTCTGGTTGATCGTATGGTTGAGCATGGTGTACTTCTTAAAGAAGAGTGTCTGTAGATCGTATGGTTGAGCATGGTGTACTTCTTAGAGAAGAGTGTCTGGTGGTGGTGACTCTTAGTGTCTGGTGGTTGAGAGCATGGTGTACTTCTTAAAGAAGAGTGTCTGGTTGATCGTATGGTTGAGCATGGTGTACTTCTTAAAGAAGAGTGTCTTGTAGATCATATGGTTGAGCATGGTGTACTTCTTAGAGAAGAGTGTCTGGTTGATCGTATGGTTGAGCATGGTGTACTTCTTAAAGAAGAGTGTCTGGTTGATCGTATGGTTGAGCATGGTGTACTTCTTAAAGAAGAGTGTCTGGTAGATCATATGGTTGAGCATGGTGTACTTCTTAAAGAAGAGTGTCTGGTTGATCGTATGGTTGAGCATGGTGTACTTCTTAAAGAAGAGTGTCTGGTAGATCATATGGTTGAGCATGGTGTACTTCTTAAAGAAGAGTGTCTGGTTGATCGTATGGTTGAGCCCACTGATGTTAGAGAAGAGTGTCTGGTTGATCGTATGGTTGAGCATGGTGTACTTCTTAAAGAAGAGTGTCTTGTAGATCATATGGTTGAGCATGGTGTACTTCTTAGAGAAGAGTGTCTGGTTGATCGTATGGTTGAGCATGGTGTACTTCTTAAAAGAGTGTCTGGTTGATCGTATGGTTGAGCATGGTGGTACTTCTTAAGAAGAGTGTCTTGTAGATCATATGGTTGAGCATGGTGTACTTCTTAGAGAAGAGTGTCTGGTTGATCAATGATCGTATGGTTGAGCATGGTGGTCCTCTTAAAGAAGAGTGTCTGGTTGATCGTATGGTTGAGCATGGTGTACTTCTTAAAGAAGAGGTCTGGTTGATCGTATGGTTGAGCATGGTGGTCCTCTTAAAGAAGAGTGTCTGGTTGATCTATGGGAGCCCTTAAAGAAGAGTGTCTGATCGTATGGTTGAGCATGGTGTACTTCTTAAAGAAGAGTGTCTGGTTGATCGTATGGTTGAGCATGGTGTACTTCTTAAAGAAGAGTGTCTGGTTGATCGTATGGTTGAGCATGGTGTACTTCTTAAAGAAGAGTGTCTGGTTGATCGTATGGTTTAGCATGGTGTACTTCTTAAAGGAATGTTTATTCATGTTCGACTCTTTTCTCCCGTTACCAAGGGTGGTTTCTCTTAACGCCCAATGAGCCCACTGATGTAGAGAGAGAGGTGGTCCCTCTTGGGTTGCAAACACCCGGCGTTGAGGGCCCACTGATGTAGAGGAGAGGTGGTCCTCTTTAAAATCAGGGCCCACTGATGTAGAGTAGGTGGTCCTCTTAAGGCATGTTGGCCCACTGATGTAGAGGCAGAGGTGGTCCTCTTAACGCCAGGGCCCACTGATGTAGAGAGGTGGTCCTCGTAACGCTGTGGGCCCACTGATGTAGAGAGAGGTGGTCCTCTTAGGGGCCCACTGATGAGAGAGTGGTCCTCTTAACGCCAGGGCCCACTGATGTAGAGAGAGGTGGTCCTCTTAACGCCAGGGCCCACTGATGTAGAGAGGTGGTCCTCTTAACGCCAGGGCCCACTGATGTAGAGAGGTGGTCCTCGTAATGCCAGGGTCCACTGATGTAGAGAGAGTGGTCCTCTTAATGCCAGGGCCCACTGATGTAGAGAGGTGGTCCTCTTAACGCCAGGGCCCACTGATGTAGAGAGGTGGTCCTCTTAATGCCAGGGTCCACTGATGTAGAGAGGTGGTCCTCGTAATGCCAGGGCCCACTGATGTAGAGAGAGGTGGTCCTCTTAACGCCAGGGCCCACTGATGTGAGAGAGGTGGTCCTCTTAATGCCAGGGCCCACTGATGTAGAGAGGTGGTCCTCTTAACGCCAGGGCCCACTGATGTAGAGAGAGGTGGTCCTCTTAACGCCAGGGCCCACTGATGTAGAGAGAGGTGGTCCTCTTAACGCCAGGGCCCACTGATGTAGAGAGGTGGTCCTCGTAATGCCAGGGCCCACTGATGTAGAGAGGTGGTCCTCTTAACGCCAGGGCCCACTGATGTAGAGAGAGGTGGTCCTCTTAACGCCAGGGCCCTCTGATGTAGGGAGGTCCTCTTGCGCCAGGTGGTCCTCTTAACGCCAGGGCCCACTGATGTAGAGAGTGGTCCTCTTAACGCCAGGGCCCACTGATGTAGAGAGGTGGTCCTCTTAACGCCAGGGCCCACTGATGTAGAGAGAGTGGTCCTCTTAACGCCAGGGCCCACTGATGTAGAGAGAGGTGGTCCTCTTAACGGCACAGGGCCCACTGATGTAGAGAGAGGTGGCCTCTTAACGCCAGGGCCCACTGATGTAGAGAGAGGTGGTCCTCTTAACGCCAGGGCCCACTGATGTAGAGAGGTGGTCCTCTTAACGCCAGGGCCACTGATGTAGAGAGGTGGTCCTCTTAACGCCAGGGCCCACTGATGTAGAGAGAGGTGGTCCTCTTAACGCCAGGGCCACTGATGTAGAGAGAGGTGGTCCTCTTAACGCCAGGGCCCACTGATGTAGAGAGAGGTGGTCCTCTTAACGCCAGGGCCCACTGATGTAGAGAGGTGGTCCTCTTAACGCCAGGGTCCACTGATGTAGAGAGAGGTGGTCCTCTTAACGCCAGGGCCCACTGATGTAGAGAGAGGTGGTCCTCTTAACGCCAGGGCCCACTGATGTAGAGAGGTGGTCCTCTTAACTGATGATGTAGAGAGTGGTCCTCTTAACGCCAGGGCCCACTGATGTAGAGAGAGGTGGTCCTCTTAACGCCAGGGCCCACTGATGTAGAGAGGTGGTCCTCTTAACGCCAGGGCCCACTGATGTAGAGAGGTGGTCCTCTTAACGCCAGGGCCCACTGATGTAGAGAGGTGGTCCTCTTAACGCCAGGGCCCACTGATGTAGGGAGAGGTGGTCCTCTGCGCCAGGGCCCACTGATGTAGAGAGAGGTGAGCCGACAGCGGTAGAGCAGCCAAAAGCACCTGTTGCTGAGGAACAAGTTATCCGTGTTGAGGGCACAGAGTTGCAACTTGTATGTAGAGGAAATGTTACGCAGCAGAGAAGTATTGTTGTAGAAGGTAAGGATGGATCTGAAGAGCCAGTTCCTCAGACTGGTGAGGAGGTGCCCAGTACAAGTGCTGGGGTACAGGAGGGGTTCCTGTGGAGCTAGGCTTCCAGGTGGTGGAGGAGATGCCCAGTACAAGTGCTGGGGTACAGGAGGGGTTCCTGTGGAGCTAGGCTTCCAGGTGGTGGAGGAGATGCCCACTATGAGTAATGGGGTACAGGAGGGGGTTCATGTGGAGCTAGGCTTCCAGGTGGTGGAGGAGATGCCCACTATGAGTAATGGGGTACAGGAGGGGGTTCCTGTGGAGCTATGCTTCCAGGTGGTGGAGGAGATGCCCACTATGAGTAATGGGGTACAGGAGGGGGTTCATGTGGAGCTAGGCTTCCAGGTGGTGGAGGAGATGCCCACTATGAGTAATGGGGTACAGGAGGGGGTTCCTGTGGAGCTAGGCTTCCAGGTGGTGGAGGAGATGCCCACTATGAGTAATGGGGTAAAGGGGTACAGGAGGGGTTCCTGTGGAGCTAGGCTTCTGTTTTTTTTCAGGTCCCAGGTGGTGGAGGAGATTCAACTGATCCCACTATGGTAATAAACCGTTGCAGGAGGGGGTTCTCTAATCCCAACTGTGGGAGCTATGCTTCCAGGTGGTGGAGGAGATGCCCACTAGAGTAATGGGGTACAGGGGAGAGGGTTCATGTGCCAGGTGCCTGATGAGGGAAGGTTCAGGTGGTGGAGGAGATGCCACTATGAGTAATGGGGTATTCAGGGGGGTTCCAGTTGTGTTTAATGGGGACTTTCCAGGTGGTGGAGGAGATGCCCACTGGTGGTTTTGAGGTACAGGAGGGGTTCCTCTTGGAGGGCTAGGCTTCAGGTGGTGGAGCCCACTATGGTAATGGTACAGGAGGGGTTCATGTGGAGCAGGCTTCAGGTGGTGGAGATGCCCACTATGAGTAATGGGAGGATGTACAGGAGGGGGTTCATGTGGAGCTAAGCTTCCAGGTGGTGGAGGAGATGCCCACTATGAGTAATAGGGTACAGGAGGGGGTTCCTGTGGAGCTAGGCTGAAATGTTACGCAGCAGGTATTGTTGTGGAGGAGATGCCCACTATGAGTAATGGGGTACAGGAGGGGTTCATGTGGAGCTAGGCTTCCAGGTGGTGGAGGAGATGCCCACTATGAGTACATGGGGTAAAGGGGCTAGGCTTCAGGTGGACCCTACTGTTTTGGAGGGGTGTCCATTCTGTGCTGAGTCTGAATCTCTGGCACATCTGTTTTGGACCGTGTCCCAGGTTGGTCGGGATGATTCAACTGATCACTGATTGGTTCAAACCGTTGGGGAGATGTTTTCCCAACTTCCAGGTGGTGGTGCCCACTATTTGGGACAAAGTACAGGTTCAGTCAAAGGGTGTAGTTGTGTTGCTTAATTTGAATCTCTGTTAGAGGTTTTTACCGTGTCCCAGGTTGGTCGAATTCAACAGTATTGGGACAGGGGTCTGTGGATGTGGTGGGAATGCTGGAGGGAATGTTGTGTTGCTTAATTTTGTGTTAGAGGCAGACTAATGGTTGAGGGGACCTCTCTGTGGATTATAAACTTGTCAACAATATTGATCTGTTTTTGAGTATATGGGGTATTCAGAGGCTGTTGTGTTTAATTACTGTGGAGGAGGAATTAGAGTTGTGTTTTTAATTGATGTGTAACTGTGGTTTTGTATGAGTATTTATTGTGTGGTGAGCCCCCAGACCCAATAA
Organism: Oncorhynchus gorbuscha; assembly: GCF_021184085.1. Taxonomy (NCBI): domain Eukaryota; kingdom Metazoa; phylum Chordata; class Actinopteri; order Salmoniformes; family Salmonidae; genus Oncorhynchus; species Oncorhynchus gorbuscha. The sequence goes on from NW_025746931.1 coordinate 68,724, forward strand.
AGATAATTTAAAACTCTCTCTCTTTCTCTCTCTCTCTCCACTCCTCTCTCTCTCTCTCTCTCTCTCTCTCTCTCTCTCTCTCTCTCTCTCTCTCTCTCTCTCTCTCTCTCTCTCTCTCTCTCTCTCTCTCTCTCTCTCTCTCTCTCTCTCTCTCTCTCTCTGTCTCTCTCTCTCTCTCTCTCTCTCTCTCTCTCTCTCTCTCTCTCTCTCTCTCTCTCAGATTATTAATCTGATCTGTTGAGCTTTTCAGACAGACTTTCTAGCCGAGGATAAAGGTCCAGGTTTCATAACTGTTCTGTTCTGTCCAGCTAAAGCATTAGTCTTAAGCTGCTTTCTCTCTAAGGGCTCATCAATACAATACAACACAATACCATCCTTTGCTACGTGGCTTTGAAGGGCAGGCCTTGGTAACATTTTATATGGAGGTGATGATGGTGGAGGTGATGATGATGGTAGAGGTGATGATGGTGATGATGGTGGAGGTGATGAAGGCCAACTCTAGAGAGTTGAGGATGAGGACACAACAGGACTAACTAACTAGCCACATCAACCCTGTTTATCCCAACTACAAAGTCTTCACACCAAAGGCACATTCATTATCTTCTCACTTATTTGTGTGTGTGTGTGTGTCTGTTTGCGTTAGCGTGTGTGTGTGTGTGTGCATGCATTTGTGTGTGTTTACCCTCTTGATAAGTATTCAGGCAAAGGCAGGTGTTATATCAGCGGGGTATAGCTCTTGTGTGAGAGAGAGAACGACTTGATGTGATAATTGTTTTGGGAGTGAAACAGGCGGAGCTACAATTGAGCTGAAGTAGTATTTGGAAGTGGTTCCTACTCAGGGCCAAGACGGAGCGATAGGTACCGCAGAGACAAACCGCAGCTGCTCACAAGCTGAATCAGTGTGCCGAGTAGAGGGAGCAGCGTATACACACACACACACACACACACACACACACACACACACACACACACACACACACACACACACACACACACACACACACACACACACACACACACACACACACACACACACACACACACACACACACACACACTGTGTGTTTACTGAGAAGCAGGAGGCTCGATCAGTTCTGTATCTGCTATGTACGCTGGTCACACACATAGCTATCACTGACAAGAACCAGGCTGTGTGTTTACTGAGAAGCCTCAGGAGGCTCGATGGTGTATAGTGTATAGTCAGCCGGTTCTGAGTGTTAGTCAGCCGGTTCTGAGTGTATAGTCAGCCGGTTCTGAGTGTTAGTCAGCCGGTTCTGAGTGTTAGTCAGCCGGTTCTGAGTGTTAGTCAGCCAGTTCTGAGTGTATAGTCAGCCGGTTCTGAGTGTTAGTCAGCCGGTTCTGAGTGTTAGTCAGCCGGTTCTGAGTGTTAGTCAGCCGGTTCTGAGTGTATAGTCAGCCGGTTCTGAGTGTTAGTCAGCCGGTTCTGAGTGTTAGTCAGCCGGTTCTGGAGTGTTAGTCAGCCGGTTCTGAGTGTATAATCAGCCGGTTCTGAATAGTCAGCCGGTTCTGAATAGTCAGCCGGTTCTGAGTGTTAGTCAGCCGGTTCTGAGTGTTAGTCAGCCGGTTCTGAGTGTTAGTCAGCCGGTTCTGAGTGTATAGTCAGCCGGTTCTGAGTGTTAGTCAGCGGTTCTGAATAGTCAGCCGGTTCTGAGTGTTAGTCAGCCGGTTCTGAGTGTTAGTCAGCCGGAATAGTCAGCCGGTTCTGAGTGTTAGTCAGCCGGTTCTGAGTGTTAGTCAGCCGGTTCTGAGTGTTAGTCAGCCGGTTCTGAGTGTTAGTCAGCCGGTTCTGAGTGTTAGTCAGCCGGTTCTGAGTGTTAGTCAGTCAGCCGGTTCTGAGTGTTAGTCAGCCGGTTCTGAGTGTCCAGGCCCGCTGTTGATTCAGCTTGTTATTTAAACAGGACTAGTTCCTCTCCTCATGGTCAGATAAAGCCTCCTAAACATACTGTATGTGTGTCTAACATGGAACTCTACTATTATCTATAGGGAATAGGGTTCTGTCTGTCTGTTCTGTCTGTCTGTCTGTCTGTCTGTCTGTCTGTCTGTCTGTCTGTCTGTCTGTCTGTCTGTCTGTCTGTCTGTCTGTCAGAACAGGACCTCAAGCTCATCATTAATCTTGAGGCCCTGGGTCTCAACCACACCCTGCGTGATTGTGTCCTGGACTTCCTGACGGGCCGCCGTAGGTAAACAACAACACCTCCCACTTTGCTGATCCTCAACACTGGGGCCCCACAAGGGGTGCATGCTTAGCCCCTCCTATACTTCCTGTTCACCCATAACTGTGTGGCCATGCACGCCTCCAACTCAATCATCAAAACAAAAGAGATGATCGTGGACTTCAGGAAACAGCATAGTTAGCACCCCTTATCCCACATCGACAGGACATCAGTGGAGAAGGTGGAAAGTTTTAAGTTCCTCGGCGTACACATCACGGACAAACTGAAATGGTCCACCCACCTACAGTGTGGGAAGAAGAAAGCGCAAAGAAATTTGGCTTGTCACCTAAAACCCTGACAAACTTTTACAGATGCACAATCGACAGCATCCTGTCGGGCTGTATCACCGCCTGGTACGTCAACTGCACCGCTCAGAACCGCAGGGCTCTCCAGAGGGTGGTGCGGTCTGCACAACGCATCACCGGGGGCAAACTACCTGCCCTCCAGGACACCTACACCACCCGATGTCACAGGAAGGCCATAAAGATCATCAAGGACAACAACCACCCGAGCCACTGCCTGTTCAGCCCGCTATCATCCAGAAGGCGAGGTCAGCACAGGTGCATCAAAGCTGGGACCGAGAGAATGAAAAACAGCTTCTATCTCAAGGCCATCAGACTGTTAAACAGCCATCACTAACTCAGAGAGGCTGCTGCCTACATTGAGACCCAATCACTGGACACTTTAATAAATTGACCACTAGTCACTTTAAATAATGTTAATATATCTTACATTATTCATCTCATATGTATATACTGTACCATCTATACCATCTACTGCATCTCATATGTATATACTGTACCATCTTTACCATCTACTGCATCTCATATGTATATACTGTACCATCTATACCATCTACTGCATCTCATATGTATATACTGTACCATCTATACCATCTACTGCATCTCATATGTATATACTGTACCATCTATACCATCTACTGCATCTCATATGTATATACTGTACCATCTATACCATCTACTGCATCTCATATGTATATACTGTACCATCTATACCATCTACTGCATCTCATATGTATATACTGTACCATCTATACCATCTACTGCATCTCATATGTATATACTGTACCATCTATACCATCTACTGCATCTCATATGTATATACTGTACCATCTATACCATCTACTGCATCTCATATGTATATAATGTACCATCTATACCATCTACTGCATCTCATATGTATATACTGTACCATCTATACCATCTACTGCATCTCATATGTATATACTGTACCATCTATACCATCTACTGCACCTTGCCAATGCCGCTTGGCCATTGCTCATCCATATATTTATATCCATATATTTCTATTTAGATATATTTACATATGTACATATTCTTATTCCATCCCTTTACATTGGTGTGTATTAGGTAATTGTTGGGGAATTGTTAGATTTACTTGTTACATATTACTGCACTGTCAGAACTAGAATCACAAGCATTTCGCTACCATCTCATTAACATCTGCTAAACATGTGTATGTGACCAATATCATTTGATTTGGTACTGTACGGATTAGGAGGGAGACACAACACAAAGCTTCACATGTAGGCTACCTGATTGGACGGGGAAAGGCTTGAACGAGGGGTAACGCCACGTGAGAAAAGGCACCAGGATAGATTCCTCAGAAGTTTATAACCCCAGGGTCCCCTGTTTTTGTCAAATGTGTTTGCTTGTCTTGATTAAAAAGATGGCAGGAGACGCTCATACAGAAGTACACTACATGACACCTGCTCATCGAACATCACATTCCAAAATCATGGGCATTAATATGGAGTTGGTCCCCCTTTGTTGCTACAGCAACTTTGTTTGTACACCACTCCTTTTGGGAAGCTTTCCACTAAATGTTGGAACATTGCTGCTATTAACAGCCTCCACTCCCTCTGGGAAGGCTTTCCACTCAGATGTTTGGAACATTGTTGCTATAACGGCCTCCTCCTCTGGGAACAGCTGCTATAACTAGCCTCAACTCTTCTGGGAAGGCTCGATGTTGGAACATTGTTGCTATAACTCAGGGGAAAACTGTTGTTGGAACATTGTTGCTATAACGGCCTCCAATCTTCTGGGAAGGCTTTCCACTAGATGTTGAACATTGTTACATAACAGCCTCAATCTTCTGGGAAGGCTTTCCACTAGATGTTGGAACATTGTTGCTATAACAGCCTCCAATCTTCTGGGGAAGGCTTTCCACCCAGATGTTGGAACATTGTTACTATAACAGCCTCAATCTTCTGGGAAGGCTTTCCACTAGATGTTTGGAACATTGTTACTATAACAGCCTCCAATCTTCTGGGAAGGCTTTCCACTGATGTTGGAACATTGCTTGCAGGGGACTTGCTACCATTCAGCCACAAGAGTATTATGAGGTCAGGCACTGATGTTGGGGGATTAGGCTGACTCGCAGTCGGCGTTCCAATTCATCCCAAGGTGTTCAGTGGGTTGAAAAGTCAGAGCTCTGCGCAAGCCAGTCTAGTTCACATGTGCTCGATTTTATACACCTGTCAGCAGCGGGTGGCTGAAATAGCCAAATCCACTCATTTGAAGGGGTGTCCACATACTTCTGTACATATAGTGTAGAAAGAACATCTTAGTATAATGGTGCACCAATGATAACACAGTAATAGCATGGCCAAATAGAGAGATATTAGTGGTTAAATAAAGAACCACAGCCTTGAGCGAGAGGAATATCCCATAACAGGAAGATGCACCGTCACAATCTGGGCGTTCTGTTCAATGTGCTGCTGATGCTGGTCACAAACTGATGCTGGTCACAAACTGATGCTGGTCACCAACTGATGCTGGTCACAAACTGATGCTGGTCACAAACTGATGGTGGCCACAAACTAAAGCTGGCCATAAACTGATGCTGGCCACAAACTGATGCTGGCCACAAACTGATGCTGGCCACAAACTGATGCTGGCCACAAACTGATGCTGGCCACAAACTGATGCTGGCCACAAACTGATGCTGGCCACAAACCTCATGGTTTTAACCTGACTTTAACATCATAATGTAATAGGAATCTAACTGTCATAATGTAATAGGAATCTAACTGTCATAAAGTAATAGGAATCTAACTGTCGTAATGTAATAGGAATCTAACTGTCGTAATGTAATAGGAATCTAACTGTCGTAATGTAATAGGAATCTAACTGTCGTAATGTAATAGGAATCTAACTGTCGTAATGTAATAGGAATCTGTCATAATGTAATAGGAATCTAACTGTCGTAATGTAATAGGAATCTAACTGTCGTAATGTAGTAGGAATCTAACTGTCGTAATGTAATAGGAATCTAACTGTCGTAATGTAATAGGAATCTAACTGTCGTAATGTAATAGGAATCTAACTGTCGTAATGTAATAGGAATCTAACTGTCGTAATGTGTTAGGAATCTAACTGTCGTAATGTAATAGGAATCTAACTGTCGTAATGTAATAGGAATCTAACTGTCGTAATGTAGTAGGAATCTAACTGTCGTAATGTAATAGGAATCTAACTGTCGTAATGTAATAGGAATCTAACTGTCGTAATGTAATAGGAATCTAACTGTCGTAATGTAATAGGAATCTAACTGTCGTAATGTAATAGGAATCTAACTGTCATAATGTAATAGGAATCTAACTGTCGTAATGTAATAGGAATCTGTCATAATGTAATAGGAATCTAACTGTCGTAATGTAATAGGAATCTAACTGTCATAATGTAATAGGAATCTGTCATAATGTAATAGGAATCTACCTGTCATAATGTAATAGGAATCTGTCATAATGTAATAGGAATCTACCTGTCATAATGTAATAGGAATCTGTCATAATGTAATAGGAATCTAACTGTCATAATGTGATAGGAATCTACCTGTCATAATGTAATAGGAATCTACCTGTCATGTTCCCCAAAATGAAAAAGAACTGCAATAGAAACATTGGTTCAGTCAAATTGCCCACGAGGATATGATGTGTCATGTGTTTCAGTCATATTACAACGACCGTGTTTCTCTATACATGAACCAGACATAACCAGACATGACCTGGAATATTACATAAACAGACGAGCACAAGGGATTACGTGTGTGTGTGTGTGTGTGTGTGTGTGTGTGTGTGTGTGTGTGTGTGTGTGTGTGTGTGTGTGTGTGTGTGTGTGTGTGTGTGTGTGTGTGTGTGTGTGTGTGTGTGTGTGTGTGTGTGTGTGTGTGTGTGTGGTTTATGACGGATCGAGAGGATAAGAGAGTTGGGGGGGGGAATGAGATCAGAGATAATGTGCTGTAACTGTCCCCATAGACAGCAATGCCATGAGATCAGAGATAATGTACTGTAACTGTCCCCATAGACAGCAATGCCATGAGATCAGAGATAATGTACTGTAACTGTCCTCATAGACAGCAATGCCATGAGATCAGAGATAATGTACTGTAACTGTCCCCATAGACAGCAATGCCATGCGATCAGAGATAATGTACTGTAACTGTCCCCATAGACAGCAATGCCAATGCGATCAGAGATAATGTACTGTAACTGTCCCCATAGACAGCAATGCCATGAGATCAGAGATAATGTACTGTAACTGTCCCCATAGACAGCAATGCCATGAGATCAGAGATAATGTACTGTAACTGTCCTCATAGACAGCAATGCCAATGCGATCAGAGAGTATAAGGTGTAACATTAACAGAGGACTGTCCAAGGCCCTGCCACATGAAACTAGGCCAGTTTGGACCGGCTGTTGGCTTCGTCCTGATCTACGTCGCTGAGGTATAAAAGAACTGGAGACTGGGTCCAAGATGTCCGACCAATGTTTTCAACGTAATCTGCTCACGTTCTCATACACCGATTCATGGAGCGTCTATAGCCGGATTGTATCCGGATTCACGTGCACGCTGTCCCTCGGTGTAGACAGGGAGCAGAGCTCCATCCATAAACATGACTGACATTTGATTCATATAAAATTGGTAGTATCTTCAGTTGTGAGTGATGACAAAAACATTGGCCTCAGCTACAATTATTTGAATAGATTTATTTTTGCGCACAAAAGTTATGACTAAAGTCTTTTACTATGAATTTTCAAATCTGACTTCTCTATGTGGCCGTCAATGTAAATTGTCTTTCTGGGGTCGGGCGTCAGTTAAACTGCAGTACCGAATCAAGACCGTAGGAGCAGTGGAAACCGAATCAAGACGGTAGGAGCAGTGGAAACCGAATCAAGACCGTAGGAGCAGTGGAAACCGAATCAAGACCGTAGGAGTAGTGGAAACCGAATCAAGACCGTAGGAGCAGTGGAAACCGAATCAAGATGGTAGGAGCAGTGGAAACCGAATCAAGACCCTAGGAGCAGTGGAAACCGAATCAAGACCGTAGGAGCAGTGGAAACCGAATCAAGACCCTAGGAGCAGTGGAAACCGAATCAAGACCCTAGGAGCAGTGGAAACCGAATCAAGACCGTAGGAGCAGTAGAAACCGAATCAAGACCGTAGGAGTAGTGGAAACCGAATCAAGACCGTAGGAGCAGTGGAAACCGAATCAAGACGGTAGGAGCAGTGAAACGAATCAAGACCGTAGGAGCAGTAGAAACAGAATCAAGACCGTAGGAGTAGAAACCGAATCAAGACCCTAGGAGCAGTGGAAACCGAATCAAGACCGTAGATGGTGACCGAATCAAGACCTAGGAGCAGTAGAAACGAATCAAGACCGTAGGAGCAGTAGAAACCGAATCAAGACCCTAGGAGCAGTGGAAACCGAATCAAGACCCTAGGAGCAGTGGAAGCCGAATCAAGACTGCGGAGCAGTGGAGCAGTGGAAACCGAATCAAGACCCTAGGAGCAGTGGAAACCGAATCAAGACCCTAGGGAGCAGTGGAAACCGAATCAAGACCCTAGGAGCAGTGGAAACCGAATCAAGACCGTGGGAGCAGTGGAAACCGGAATCAAGACCCTAGGAGCAGTGGAAACCGAATCAAGACCGTAGGAGTAGTGGAACCCGAATCAAGACTCTAGGAGCAGTGGAAACCGAATCAAGACCCTAGGAGCAGTGGAAACCGAATCAAGACCGTAGGAGTAGTGGAAACCGAATCAAGACCGTAGGAGCAGTGGAAACCGAATCAAGACCCTAGGAGCAGTGGAAACCGAATCAAGACCGTAGGAGCAGTGGAAACTGAATCAAGACCGTAGGAGCAGTGGAAACCGAATCAAGACCCTAGGAGCAGTGGAAACCAAATCAAGACCGTAGGAGCAGTGGAAACCGAATCAAGACGGTAGGAGCAGTGGAAACCGAATCAAGACCGTAGGAGCAGTGGAAACCGAATCAAGACCGTAGGAGCAGTGGAAACCGAATCAAGACGGTAGGAGCAGTGGAAACCGAATCAAGACGGTAGGAGCAGTGGAAACCGAATCAAGACCGTAGGAGCAGTAGAAACCGAATCAAGACCGTAGGAGCAGTGGAAACCGAATCAAGACCGTAGGAGCAGTAGAAACCGAATCAAGACCCTAGGAGCAGTGGAAACTGAATCAAGACCGTAGGAGCAGTAGAAACCGAATCAAGACCCTAGGAGCAGTGGAAACCGAATCAAGACCCTAGGAGCAGTGGAAAGACCGTGGAGCAGTAGAAACCGAATCAAGACCGTAGGAGGGAAACCGCAAGACCGTAGAGCAGTAGAAACCGAATCAAGACCCTAGGAGCAGTGGAAACCGAATCAAGACCCTAGGAGCAGTGGAAACCGAATCAAGACGGTAGGAGCAGTGGAAACCGAATCAAGACGGTAGGAGCAGTGGAAACCGAATCAGACTGCGTAGGAGCAGTGGGAAACCGAGATCGAAGACCTGGAGCAGTGGAAACCGAATCAAGACCCTAGGAGCAGTGGAAACCGAATCAAGACCCTAGAGCAGTGGAAACCGAATCAAGACCCTAGGAGCAGTGGAAACCGAATCAAGACGGTAGGAGCAGTGGAAACCGAATCAAGACCCTAGGAGCAGTGGGAAACCGAATCAAGACCCTAGGAGCAGTGGAAACCGAATCAAGACGGTAGGAGCAGTGAAACCGAATCAAGACCCTAGGAGCAGTGGAAACCGAATCAAGACGGGGTAGGAGCAGTGGAAACCAATCAAGACCTAGAGCAGTGGAAACCGAATCAAGACGGTAGGAGCAGTGGAAACCGAATCAAGACGGTAGGAGCAGTGGAACCCAATCAAGACGGTAGGAGCAGTGGAAACCGGGATCAAGACCGTAGGAGCAGTAGAAACCGAATCAAGACCGTAGGAGCAGTGAAACCGAATCAAGACCGTAGGAGCAGTAGAAACCGAATCAAGACCGTAGGAGCAGAAAACCGAATCAAGACCGTAGGAGCAGTGGAAACCGAATCAAGACGGTAGGAGCAGTGGAAACCGAATCAAGACCGTAGGAGCAGTGGAAACCGAATCAAGACGGTAGGAGCAGTGGAAACCGAATCAAGACCGTAGGAGCAGTGGAAACCGAATCAAGACCGTAGGAGCAGGAACCGAATCAAGACCGTAGGAGCAGTGGAAACCGAATCAAGACCCTAGGAGCAGTGGAAACCGAATCAAGACGGTAGGAGCAGTGGAAACCGAATCAAGACCGTAGGAGCAGTAGAAACCGAATCAAGACCGTAGGAGCAGTGGAAACCGAATCAAGACCGTAGGAGTAGTGGAAACCGAATCAAGACCGTAGGAGCAGTGGAAACCGAATCAAGACCGTAGGAGCAGTGGAAACCGAATCAAGACCCTAAGAGCAGTGGAAACCGAATCAAGACCGTAGGAGCAGTGGAAACCGAATCAAGACCGTAGGAGTAGTGGAAACCGAATCAAGACCGTAGGAGCAGTGGAAACCGAATCAAGACCGTAGGAGCAGTGGAAACCGAATCAAGACCGTAGGAGCAGTGGAAACCGAATCAAGACCGTAGGAGCAGTGGAAACCGAATCAAGACCGTAGGAGCAGTGGAAACCGAATCAAGACCGTAG
>NW_025746932.1:0-78909 GCF_021184085.1 Oncorhynchus gorbuscha
AACAGGTGTAGGTGACTTTACAGTGAAATGCTGAATACAACAGGTGTAGGTGACTTTACAGTGAAATGCTGAATACAACAGGTGTAGTAGACCTCACAGTGAAATGCTGAATACAACAGGTGTAGTAGACCTTACAGTGAAATGCTGAATACAACAGGTGTAGTAGACCTCACAGTGAAATGCTGAATACAACAGGTGTAGTAGACCTTACAGTGAAATGCTGAATACAACAGGTGTAGTAGACCTCACAGTGAAATGCTGAATACAACAGGTGTAGGTGACTTTACAGTGAAATGCTGAATACAACAGGTGTAGGTGACTTTACAGTGAAATGCTGAATACAACAGGTGTAGTAGACCTCACAGTGAAATGCTGAATACAACAGGTGTAGTAGACCTCACAGTGAAATGCTGAATACAACAGGTGTAGTAGACCTCACAGTGAAATGCTGAATACAACAGGTGTAGTAGACCTTACAATGAAATGCTGAATACAACAGGTGTAATAGACCTCACAGTGAAATGCTGAATACAACAGGTGTAGTAGACCTCACAGTGAAATGCTGAATACAACAGGTGTAGTAGACCTTACAGTGAAATGCTGAATACAACAGGTGTAGTAGACCTTACAGTGAAATGCTGAATACAACAGGTGTAGTAGACCTTACAGTGAAATGCTTACTTACAGGCTCTAACCAACAATGAAGTTTTAAAAAATACAGATGAGAATAAGAAATAAAAGTAACAAGTAATTAATTAAAGAGCAGCCGTAAAATAACAATGTGGAGGCTATATACAGGGGGTACCGGTACAGAGTCAATGTGGAGGCTATATACAGAATGTTACGGTACAGAGTCAATGTGGAGGCTATATACAGGGTGTTACGGTACAGAGTCAATGTGGAGGCTATATACAGGGGGTACCGGTACAGAGTCAATGTGGAGGCTATATACAGAATGTTACGGTACAGAGTCAATGTGGAGGCTATATACAGGGGAACCAGTACAGAGTCAATGTGGAGGCTATATACAGGGTGTTACGGTACTGAGTCAATGTGGAGGTTATATACAGGGGGTACTGGTACAGAGTCAATGTGGAGGCTATATACAGGGTGTTACGGTACAGAGTCAATGTGGAGGCTATATACAGGGTGTTACGGTACAAATCAAATCAAATCAAATTTATTTATATAGCCCTTCGTACGTCAGCTGATATCTCAAAGTGCTGTACAGAAACCCAGCCTAAAACCCCAAACAGCAAACAATGCAGGTGTAAAAGCACGGTGGCTAGGAAAAACTCCCTAGAAAGGCCAAAACCTAGGAAGAAACCTAGAGAGGAACCGGGCTATGTGGGGTGGCCAGTCCTCTTCTGGCTGTGCCGGGTAGAGATTATAACAGAACATGACCAAGATGTTTAAATGTTCATAAATGACCAGCATGGTCAAATAATAATAAGGCAGAACAGTTGAAACTGGAGCAGCAGCACAGTCAGGTGGACTGGGGACAGCAAGGAGCCATCATGTCAGGTAGTCCTGGGGCACGGTCCTAGGGCTCAGGTCCTCCGAGAGAGAGAAAGAAAGAGAGAATTAGAGAGAGCATATGTGGGGTGGCCAGTCCTCTTCCGGCTGTGCCGGGTGGAGATTATAACAGAACGTGGCCAAGATGTTCAAATGTTCATAAATGACCAGCATGGTTGAATAATAGTAAGGCAGAACAGTTGAAACTGGAGCAGGAGCATGGCCAGGTGGACTGGGGACAGCAAGGAGTCCTCATGTCAGGTAGTCCTGGGACATGGTCCTAGGGCCCAGGCCAGTTGAAACTGGAGCAGCAGCATGGCCAGGTGGACTGGGGACAGCAAGGAGTCATCATGTCAGGTAGTCCTGGGGCATGGTTCTAGGGCTCAGGTCCTCCGAGAGAGAGAAAGAAAGAGAGAAGGAGAGAATTAGAGAACGCACACTTAGATTTACACAGGACACCGAATAGGACAGGAGAAGTACTCCAGATAAACAAACTGACCCTAGCCCCCCGACACATAAACTACTGCAGCATAAATACTGGAGGCTGAGACAGGAGGGGTCAGGAGACACTGTGGCCCCATCCGAGGACACCCCCGGACAGGGCCAAACAGGAAGGATATAACCCCACCCACTCTGCCAAAGCACAGCCCCCACACCACTAGAGGGAAATCTTCAACCACCAACTTACCATCCTGAGACAAGGCCGAGTATAGCCCACAAAGATCTCCGACACGGTACAACCCAAGGGGGGGGGGGGAAACCCAGACAGGCCGACCACAACAGTGAATCAACCCACCCAGGTGACGCACCCCCCCCAGGGACGGCACGAGAGAGCCCCAGCAAGCCAGTGACTCAGCCCCCGTAACAGGGTTAGAGGCAGAGAATCCCAGTGGAAAAAGGGGAACCGGCCAGGCAGAGACAGCAAGGGCGGTTCGTTGCTCCAGAGCCTTTCCGTTCACCTTCCCACTCCTGGGCCAGACTACACTCAATCATATGACCCACTGAAGAGATGAGTCTTCAGTAAAGACTTAAAGGTTGAGACCGAGTTTGCGTCTCTGACATGGGTAGGCAGACCGTTCCATAAAAATGGAGCTCTATAGGAGAAAGCCCTGCCTCCAGCTGTTTGCTTAGAAATTCTAGGGACAATTAGGAGGCCTGCGTCTTGTGACCGTAGCGTACGTATAGGTATGTACGGCAGGACCAAATCAGAGAGGTAGGTAGGAGCAAGCCCATGTAATGCTTTGTAGGTTAGCAGTAAAACCTTGAAATCAGCCCTTGCTTTGACAGGAAGCCAGTGTAGAGAGGCTAGCACTGGAGTAATATGATCAAATTTTTTGGTTCTAGTCAGGATTCTAGCAGCCGTATTTAGCACTAACTGAAGTTTATTTAGTGCTTTATCCGGGTAGCCGGAAAATAGAGCATTGCAGTAGTCTAACCTAGAAGTGACAAAAGCATGGATTAATTTTTCTGCATCATTTTTGGACAGAAAGTTTCTGATTTTTGCAATGTTACGTAGATGGAAAAAGCTGTCCTCGAAATGGTCTTGATGTGTTCTTCAAAGAGATCAGGGTCCAGAGTAACGCCGAGGTCCTTCACAGTTTTATTTGAGACGACTGTACAACCATTAAGATTAATTGTCAGATTCAACAGAAGATCTCTTTGTTTCTTGGGACCTAGAACAAGCATCTCTGTTTTGTCCGAGTTTAATAGTAGAAAGTTTGCAGCCATCCACTTCCTTATGTCTGAAACACATGCTTCTAGCGAGGGCAATTTTGGTGCTTCACCATGTTTCATTGAAATGTACAGCTGTGTGTCATCCGCATAGCAGTGAAAGTTTACATTATGTTTTCGAATAACATCCCCAAGAGGTAAAATATATAGTGAAAACAATAGTGGTCCTAAAACAGAACCTTGAGGAACACCGAAATGTACAGTTGATTTGTCAGAGGACAAACCATTCACAGAGACAAACTGATATCTTTCCGACAGATAAGACCTAAACCAGGCCAGAACATGTCCGTGTAGACCAATTTGGGTTTCCAATCTCTCCAAAAGAATGTGGTGATCGATGGTATCAAAAGCAGCACTAAGGTCTAGGAGCACGAGGACAGATGCAGAGCCTCGGTCCGATGCCATCAAAATGTCATTTACCACCTTCACAAGTGCCGTCTCAGTGCTATGATGGGGTCTAAAACCAGACTGAAGCATTTCGTATACATTGTTTGTCTTCAGGAAGGCAGTGAGTTGCTGCGCAACAGCCTTCTCTAAAATCTTTGAGAGGAACGGAAGATTCGATATAGGCCGATAGTTTTTTATATTTTCTGGGTCAAGGTTTGGCTTTTTCAAGAGAGGCTTTATTACTGCCACTTTTAGTGAGTTTGGTACACATCCAGTGGATAGAGAGCCGTTTATTATGTTCAACATAGGAGGGCCAAGCACAGGAAGCAGCTCTTTCAGTAGTTTAGTTGGAATAGGGTCCAGTATACAGCTTGAAGGTTTAGAGGCCATGATTATTTTCATCATTGTGTCAAGAGATATAGTACTAAAACACTTGAGCGTCTCTCTTGATCCTAGGTCCTGGCAGAGTTGTGCAGACTCAGGACAACTGAGGTTTGGAGGAATACGCAGGTTTAAAGAGGAGTCCGTAATTTGCTTTCTAATAATCATAATCTTTTCCTCAAAGAAGTTCATGAATTTATCACTGCTAAAGTGCAAGTCATCCTCTCTTGGGGAATGCTGCTTTTAGTTAGCTTTGCCACAGTATCAAAAAGGAATTTCGGATTGTTCTTATTTTCCTCAATTAAGTTAGAAAAATAGGACGATCGAGCAGCAGTAAGGGCTCTTCGGTACTGCACGGTACCATCCTTCCAAGCTAGTCGGAAGACTTCCAGTTTGGTGTGGCGCCATTTCCGTTCCAATTTTCTGGAAGCTTGCTTCAGAGCTCGGGTATTTTCTGTGTACCATGGAGCTAGTTTCTTATGAGACATTTTTTTAGTTTTTAGGGGTGCAACTGCATCTAGGGTATTGCGCAAGGTTAAATTGAGATCCTCAGTTAGGTGGTTAACGGATTTTTGTCCTCTGGCGTCCTTGGGTAGGCAGAGGGAGTCTGGAAGGGCATCAAGGAATCTTTGTGTTGTCTGTGAATTTATAGCACGACTTTTGATGTTCCTTGGTTGGGGTCTGAGCAGATTATTTGTTGCAATTGCAAACGTAATAAAATGGTGGTCTGATAGTCCAGGATTATGAGGAAAAACATTAAGATCCACAACATTTATTCCATGGGACAAAACTAGGTCCAGCGTATGACTGTGAGAGTGAGTGGGTCCAGAGACATGTTGGACAAAACCCACTGAGTCGATGATGGCTCCAAAAGCCTTTTGGAGTGGGTCTGTGGACTTTTCCATGTGAATATTAAAGTCACCAAAGATTAGAATATTATCTGCAATGACTACAAGGTCTGATAGGAATTCAGGGAACTCAGTGAGAAACGCTGTATATGGCCCAGGAGGCCTGTAAACAGTAGCTATAAAAAGTGATTGAGTAGGCTGCATAGATTTCATGACTAGAAGCTCAAAAGACGAAAACGTCATTTTTTTTTTTTTTTGTAAATTGAAATTTGCTATCGTAAATGTTAGCAACACCTCCGCCTTTGCGGGATGCACGGGGGATATGGTCACTAGTGTAGCCAGGAGGTGAGGCCTCATTTAACACAGTAAATTCATCAGGCTTAAGCCATGTTTCAGTCAGGCCAATCACATCAAGATTATGATCAGTGATTAGTTAATTGACTAGAATTGCCTTTGAAGTAAGGGATCTAACATTAAGTAGCCCTATTTTGAGATGTGAGGTATCATGATCTCTTTCAGTAATGACAGGAATGGAGGTGGTCTTTATCCTAGTGAGATTGCTAAGGCGAACACCGCCATGTTTAGTTTTGCCCAACCCAGGTCGAGGCACAGACACGGTCTCAATGGTGATAGCTAAGCTGACTACACTAACTATGCTAGTGGCAGACTCCACTATGCTGGCAGGCTGGCTAATAGCCTGCTGCCTGGCCTGCACCCTATTTCATTGTGGAGCTAGAGGAGTTAGAGCCCTGTCTATGTTGGCAGATAAGATGAGAGCACCCCTCCAGCTAGGATGGAGTCCGTCACTCCTCAGCAGGTCAGGCTTGGTCCTGTTTGTGGGCGAGTCCCAGAAAGAGGGCCAATTATCTACAAATTCTATCTTTTGGGAGGGGCAGAAAACAGTTTTCAACCAGCGATTGAGTTGTGAGACTCTGCTGTAGAGCTCATCACTCCCCCTAACTGGGAGGGGGCCAGAGACAATTACTCGATGCCGACACATCTTTCTAGCTGATATGCACGCAGAAGCTATGTTGCACTTGGTGATCTCTGACTGTTTCATCCTAACATCGTTGGTGCCGACGTGGATAACAATATCTCTATACTCTCTACACTCGCCAGTTTTAGCTTTAGCCAGCACCATCTTCAGATTAGCCTTAACGTCGGTAGCCCTGCCCCCGGGTAAACAGTGTATGATCGCTGGATGATTCGCTTTAAGTCTAATACTGCGGGTAATGGAGTCGCCAATGACTAGAGTTTTCAATTTGTCAGAGCTAATGGTGGGAAGCTTCGGCGTCTCAGACCCCGTAACGGGAGGAGTAGAGACCAGAGAAGACTCGGCCTCTGACACCGACCCGCTGCTTAATGGGGAGAACCGGTTGAAAGTTTCTGTCTGCTGAATGAGCGACACCGGTTGAGCGTTCCTACAGCATTTCCTTCCAGAAACCGTGAGAAAGTTGTCCGGCTGCGGGGACTGTGCCAGGGGATTTATACTACTATCTGTACTTACTGGTGGCACAGACGCTGTTTCATCCTTTCCTACACTGAAATTACCCTTGCCTAACGATTGCGTCTGAAGCTGGGCTTGCAGTACAGCTATCCTCGCCGTAAGGCGAGCACAGCGGCTGCAATTAGAAGGCATCATGTTAATGTTACTACTTAGCTTCGGCTGTTGGAGGTCCTGACGAATCGTGTCCAGATAAAGCGTCCGGAGTGAAAAAGTCGAGGAAAAAATAAATATATGAACGGTAATTAAAAAGTGAAACCCGTAAAGTTGTCAGGTAGCAAAATAGGTTGGCAACAAAACGCACAGCAATTTGAAAACAAGCCTGCAAGTTGTGACCGGAAAATAATTAGTACAGAGTCAATGTGCAGGGGGCACCGGTTAGTTGAGGTAATATGTACATGTAAGTAGAGTTATTAAAGTGACTATGCATAGATGCATAGATGATAACAACAGAGAGTAGCAGCAATGTAGAGGGGGGGGGGACAATGCAAATTGGGTAGCCATTTGACTAGATGTTCAAGAGTCTTATGGCTTGGGGTAGAAGCTGTTTAGAAGACTCTTGGACCTAGACTTGGCGCTCCGGTACCGCTTGCTGTGCGGTAACAGAGAGAACAGTCTATGACTAGGGTGGTTGGAGTCTTTGAAAATTTTCAGGGCCTTCCTCTGACACCGCCTGGTATTGAGGTCCTGGATGGCAGGAAGCTTGGCCCCAGTGATGTACTGGGCCGTTCTGGACCCTCTGCCGAACCCTACCTTTGTGTTGTGGTAACGTGGCATCCTTGCGATCAGAGGCCGAGCAGTTGCCATACCAGGCAGTGATGCAACCCATCAGGATGCTATCGATTGTGCAGCTGTATAACATTTTGAGGATGTGAGGACCCATGCCAAATCTTTTCCGTCTCCTGAGGGGGAATAGGTTTTGTCGTGCCCTTTTCACGACTGGTCTTAGTATGTTTGGACCATGTTAGTTTGTTGGTGTTGGATCTTGAAGCTCTGCCATGCTTAATGATGGCGTTGGAGTCGTGCCTGGCTGTGCAGTCATGAGTGAACAGGGAGTACAGGAGGGGACTGAGCACGCACCCCTGAGGTACCCCTGTGTTGAGGATCAGCGTGGCTGATGTGTTGCTACCTACCCTTACCACCTGGGGGTGGCCCGTCAGGAAGTCCAGTATCCAGTTGCAGAGGGAGGTGTTTAGTCCTGGTGACCAAGGTCCTTAGCTTAGTGATGAGATTTGAAGGTACTATGGTGTTGAACGCTGAGCTGTAGTCAATGAATAGCATTCTCACATAGGTTTTCCTTTTGTCCAGGTGGGAAAGGGCAGTGTAGAGTGCAATAGAGATCATCATCTGTGGATCTGTTGGTGAGGTATGTAAATTGTAGTGGGTCAAGGGTTGCTGGGATAATGATGTTGATGTGAGCCATGACCAGCCTTTCAAAGCATTTCATAGCTATTGCAATCCCCAACGTGTGTCAGAGCCGGTGTAGTACAATTCGATCTTAGTCTTGTATTGATGCTTTGCCTGTGATGGTTCGTCGGAGGGCATAGCGGATAGATTTCTTATAAGCTTCTAGGTTCGAGTCCAGCTCCTTGAAAGCGGCAGCTCTAGCATTTAGCTCAGTGCGGATGTTGCCTGTAATCCATGGCTTCTGGTTGGGGTATGCACGTACGGTCACAGTGGGGACGACATCATCAATGCACTTATTGATAAAGCCAGTGACTGATGTGGTGTACTCATCAATGCCATCGTCAGAATCTCGGAACATATAACATCTAATACCATTAAGATGATAGCACCACTAGCATCTAATACCGTTAAGATGATAGCACCACTAGCATCTAATACCGTTAAGATGATAGCACCACTAGCATCTAATACCGTTAAGATGATAGTACCACTAGCATCTGATACCGTTAAGATGATAGTACCACTAGCATCTGATACCATTAAGATGATAGTACCACTAGCATCTAATACCATTAAGATGATAGCACCACTAGCATCTAATACCATTAAGATGATAGCACCACTAGCATCTAATACCGTTAAGATGATAGCACCACTAGCATCTAATACCATTAAGATGATAGGACCACTAGCATCTAATACCGTTAAGATGAAAGCAGTATAAGTTGTTTCTAACCAGGTCATTCTTATAGTGTTCCATTCTACACCGATGCTGGTTCTAACCAAGTCATTCTTATAGTGTTCCATTCTATACCGATGCTGGTTCTAACCAAGTCATTCTTATAGTGTTCCATTCTACACCGATGCTGGTTCTAACCAAGTCATTCTTATAGTGTTCCATTCTACACCGATGCTGGTTCTAACCAAGTCATTCTTATAGTGTTCCATTCTACACCCATGCTGGTTCTAACCAAGTCATTCTTATAGTGTTCCATTCTACACCGATGCTGGTTCTAACCAAGTCATTCTTATAGTGTTCCATTCTACACCGATGCTGGTTCTAACCAGGTCATTCTTATAGTGTTCCATTCTACACCGATGCTGGTTCTAACCAAGTCATTCTTATAGTGTTCCATTCTACACCGATGCTGGTTCTAACCAAGTCATTCTTATAGTGTTCCATTCTACACCGATGCTGGTTCTAACCAAGTCATTCTTATAGTGTTCCATTCTACACCGATGCTGGTTCTAACCAAGTCATTCTTATAATGTTCCATTCTACACCGATGCTGGTTCTAACCAAGTCATTCTTATAGTGTTCCATTCTACACCGATGCTGGTTCTAACCAAGTCATTCTTATAGTGTTCCATTCTACACCGATGCTGGTTCTAACCAGGTCATTCTTGCTGAAGTGAGTGTTATTGTGTTTTGTTTCAGATTGTCGACCATCGTTGGCTCAGACCAGATCCTGGTAGTCCATGATGGCCAGATTGCCGAGAGAGGGAGGTGAGTAACTGGCTTTAGTGATAGTAAACCCTATACAAGATGCTATACACTTTCAAAAGATCCAGTCTGTCAGGCAGTTAACCTCCAGCTGCAGTGTAGTAGAGGGTGCCACTACCTGTGAAATAGTGTCCTGGTGTGATTTTCCATTATGCCGAGAGCTGTTCCCCTGCTGTACAACTGAGAGCACAAAACTGTTCCATTGGGTTCTATTCTACTGGTAGAAACAGGCTTTTACTATACAGACACTTTTATATCACGTTATGGCTGAGCAAACTTGACCTCTTGTTCCCATCTCATTGTTGCATTTCGTTCTTGCGCTTTCAACAAATCTGTGAGAAACTGTTTTAAGAGGTGTCTTTGAAAAGAGAGAGTTAAAGGAACGTTCCACAGCTTGTCTCCACGACTCCAGAGAAAGGTTTTAGTGGCCCTAGTTTTCCAAATTGCCCAAAATGATTAAATTACTACAGTTCCCATGATGCTTTGGTGTTAGAATACTGAGATTACTACAGTTCCCATGATGCTTGGCTGTTAGAATGCTGAGATTACTACAGTTCCCATGATGCTTGGTTGTTAGAATACTGAGATTACTACAGTTCCCATGATGCTTTGGTGTTAGAATACTGAGATTATTACAGTTCTCATGATGCTTGGCTGTTAGAATACTGAGATTACTACAGTTCCCATGATGCTTTGGTGTTAGAATACTGAGATTACTACAGTTCCCATGATGCTTGGCTGTTAGAATGCTGAGATTACTACAGTTCCCATGATGCTTTGGTGTTAGAATACTGAGATTACTACAGTTCCCATGATGCTTGGCTGTTAGAATGCTGAGATTACTACAGTTCCCATGATGCTTGGTTGTTAGAATACTGAGATTACTATAGTTCCCATGATGCTTTGGTGTTAGAATACTGAGATTATTACAGTTCCCATGATGCTTGGCTGTTAGAATACTGAGATTACTACAGTTCCCATGATGCTTTGGTGTTAAAATAATGAAGGCAGGTAGAGGGAGGAGCATCTAAGCTAGATGGGCGCTAACTTTGTGTTGAAACAAACCAGACAGAACTGGAAGTGGATATAGGAAAGATACACAACATATAAAAACATAAGCTAGCAGGCTAAACAATTACTCTACCGCCCCGTATCCATGACTACCACAATGTATCCATGACTACCACCGTGTATCACTCATGACTACCACCCCGTATCACTCATGACTACCGCCCCGTATCACTCATGACTACCACCCTGTATCACTCATGACTACCTCCCTGTATCACTCATGACTACCACCCTGTATCACTCATGACTACCACCCCGTATCACTCATGACTACCACCCCATATCACTCATGACTACCACCCCGTATCACTCATGACTACCGCCCCATATCACTCATGACTACCGCCCCATATCACTCATGACTACCACCCTGTATCACTCATGACTACCGCCCCGTATCACTCATGACTACCACCCTGTATCACTCATGGCTACCACCCCATTTCACTCATGACTACCACCCCATATCACTCATGACTACCACCCTGTATCCATGACTACCGCCCCGTATCACTCATGACTACCACCCTGTATCACTCATGACTACCTCCCTGTATCACTCATGACTACCACCCTGTATCACTCATGACTACCACCCCGTATCACTCATGACTACCACCCCATATCACTCATGACTACCACCCCGTATCACTCATGACTACCGCCCCATATCACTCATGACTACCGCCCCATATCACTCATGACTACCACCCTGTATCACTCATGACTACCGCCCCGTATCACTCATGACTACCACCCCATATCACTCATGACTACCACCCCATATCACTCATGACTACCGCCCCATATCACTCATGACTACCGCCCCATATCACTCATGACTACCACCCTGTATCACTCATGACTACCGCCCCATATCACTCATGACTACCACCCCATTTCACTCATGACTACCACCCCATATCACTCATGACTACCACCCTGTATCACTCATGACTACCACCCCATTTCACTCATGACTACCACCCTGTATCAATGACTACCACCCTGTATCACTCATGACTACCACCCTGTATCACTCATGACTACCACCCTGTATCACTCATGACTACCACCCCATTTCACTCATGACTACCACCCTGTATCAATGACTACCACCCTGTATCACTCATGACTACCACCCCATTTCACTCATGACTACCACCCTGTATCAATGACTACCACCCTGTATCACTCATGACTACCACCCTGTATCACTCATGACTACCACCCCATTTCACTCATGACTACCACCCTGTATCAATGACTACCACCCTGTATCACTCATGACTACCACCCTGTATCACTCATGACTACCACCCCATATCACTCATGACTACCACCCCATATCACTCATGACTACCACCCAGTATCCATGACTACCACCCCATTTCACTCATGACTACCACCCTGTATCACTCATGACTACCACCCAGTATCCATGACTACCACCCCATTTCACTCATGACTACCACCCTGTATCACTCATGACTACCACCCCATTTCACTCATGACTACCACCCTGTATCACTCATGACTACCACCCCATATCACTCATGACTACCACCCCATATCACTCATGACTACCACCCTGTATCACTCATGACTACCACCCCATATCACTCATGACTACCACCCAGTATCCATGACTACCACCCCATTTCACTCATGACTACCACCCTGTATCACTCATGACTACCACCCCATTTCACTCATGACTACCACCCTGTATCACTCATGACTACCACCCAGTATCCATGACTACCACCGTGTATCACTCATGACTACCACCCCATATCACTCATGACTACCACCCCATATCACTCATGACTACCACCCTGTATCACTCATGACTACCACCCTGTATCACTCATGACTACCACCCTGTATCACTCATGACTACCACCCTGTATCCATGACTACCACCCCATATCACTCATGACTACCACCCTGTATCACTCATGACTACCACCCCATATCACTCATGACTACCGCCCCATATCACTCATGACTACCACCCTGTATCACTCATGACTACCGCCCCATATCACTCATGACTACCACCCCATATCACTCATGACTACCACCCTGTATCACTCATGACTACCACCCCATATCACTCATGACTACCACCCCATATCACTCACTTCTGTAATCATGAAGTGCTTTGAAAGGCTGGTAATGGCACACATCAACCAGACGCCCTAGAACCACTCCAATTTGCATAGCACCCCAACAGATCCATAGACAATGTAATCTCATTTGCACTCTACACTTCGCTCACCCATCTGTAGAAGAGGGACACCTATGTGAGAATGATATTCATTGACAACAGCTCAGTGTTCAACACCATTGTTCCCTCCAACAACGTCACCATTGTCCCCTCCAACATCGTCACCATTGTCCCCTCCAACATCGTTATCATTGTCCCCTCCAACATCGTCACCATTGTCCCCTCCAACATCGATATCATTGTCCCCTCCAACATCGTCACCATTGTCCCCTCCAACATCGTCTCCATTGTCCCCTCCAACATCGTCACCATTGTTCCCTCCAACATCGTCTCCATTGTTTCCTCCAACATCGTCACGATTGTCCCCTCCAACATCGTCTCCATTGTTCCCTCCAACATCGTCACCATTGTTCCCTCCAACATCGTCACCATTGTTCCCTCCAAGCTTGTCACCATTGTTCCCTCCAAGCTTGTCACCATTGTTCCCTCCAACATTGTCACCATTGTTCCCTCCAACATAGTCACCATTGTTCCCTCCAAGCTTGTCACCATTGTTCCCTCCAACATCGTCACCATTGTTCACTCCAAGCTTGTCACCATTGTTCCCTCCAACATAGTCACCATTGTTCCCTCCAAGCTTGTCACCATGGTTCCCTCCAACATCGTCACCATTGTTCCCTCCAACATTGTCACCATTGTTCCCTCCAAGCTTGTCACCATTGTTCCCTCCAACATCGTCACCATTGTTCCCTCCAAGCTTATCACCATTGTTCCCTCCAACATCGTCACCATTGTCCCCTCCAACATCGTCACCATTGTTCCCTCCAAGCTTGTCATCATTGTTCCCTCCAACATCGTCACCTCCAACATCGTCACCATTGTTCCCTCCAAGCTTGTCACCATTGTTCCCTACAACATCGTCACCATTGTTCCCTCCAAGCTTGTCACCATTGTTCCCTCCAACATAGTCACCATTGTTCCCTCCAAGCTTGTCACCATGGTTCCCTCCAACATCGTCACCATTGTTCCCTCCAACATCGTCACCATTGTTCCCTCCAAGCTTGTCACCATTGTTCCCTCCAACATCGTCACCATTGTTCCCTCCAACATCGTCACCATTGTTCCCTCCAAGCTTGTCACCATTGTTCCCTCCAAAATCGTCACCATTGTTCCCTCCAACATCGTCACCATTGTTCCCTCCAAGCTTGTCACCATTGTTCCCTCCAACATCGTCACCATTGTTCCCTCCAAGCTTGTCACCATTGTTCCCTCCAACATCGTCACCATTGTTCCCTCCAAGCTTGTCACCATTGTTCCCTCCAACATCGTCACCATTGTTCCCGCCAACATCGTCACCATTGTTCCCTCCAACATCGTCTCCATTGTTCCCTCCAACATCGTCACCATTGTTCCCTCCAACATAGTCACCATTGTTCCCTCCAACATCGTCTCCATTGTCCCCTCCAACATCGTCTCCATTGTTCCCTCCAAGCTTGTCACCATTGTTCCCTACAACATCATCACCATTGTTCCCTCCAAGCTTGTCATCATTGTTCCCTCCAACATCGTCACCTCCAACATCGTCACCATTGTTCCCTCCAAGCTTGTCACCATTGTTCCCTACAACATCGTCACCATTGTTCCCTCCAAGCTTGTCACCATTGTTCCCTCCAACATCGTCACCATTGTTCCCTCCAAGCTTGTCACCATTGTTCCCTCCAACATCGTCTCCATTGTTCCCTCCAACATCGTCACCATTGTTCCCTCCAACATCGTCACCATTGTTCCCTCCAACATCGTCTCCATTGTCCCCTCCAACATCGTCTCCATTGTTCCCTCCAAGCTTGTCACCATTGTTCCCTACAACATCGTCACCATTGTTCCCTCCAAGCTTGTCATCATTGTTCCCTCCAACATCGTCACCTCCAACATCGTCACCATTGTTCCCTCCAAGCTTGTCACCATTGTTTACAACCCTTGTCACCATTGTTCCCTCCAACATAGTCACCATTGTTCCCTCCAAGCTTGTCACCATTGTTCCCTCCAACATAGTCACCATTGTTCCCTCCAAGCTTGTCACCATGGTTCCCTCCAACATCGTCACCATTGTTCCCTCCAACATCGTCACCATTGTTCCCTCCAACTTGTCACCATTGTTCCTCCAACTTGTCACCATTGTTCCCTCCAACATTGTCACCATTGTTCCCTCCAACATCGTCACCATTGTTCCCTCCAAGCTTGTCACCATTGTTCCCTCCAACATTGTCACCATTGTTCCCTCCCTCCAAGCTTGTCACCATTGTTCCCTCCCAACATCTTGTCACCATTGTTCCCTCCAAGCTTGTCACCATTGTTCCCTCCAACATCGTCTCCATTGTTCCCTCCAACATCGTCTCCATTGTCCCCTCCAACATCGTCACCATTGTTCCCTCCAAGCTTGTCACCATTGTTCCCTCCAACATCGTCACCATTGTTCCCTCCAACATCGTCTCCATTGTCCCCTCCAACATCGTCTCCATTGTTCCCTCCAAGCTTGTCACCAGTGGGACGTGTGGTGCCGGGACAACAACCTCTCCCTCAACATCAGTAAGACAATGGAGCTGATCGTTGCCTACAGGAAACAGGGTGGCAAGAACGCCCCCATCCACATCAACTGGGCTGTAGTAGAGCGGTTCGAGAGCTTCAAGTTCCTCGGTGTCCACATCACTAATGACAGCACCTCTTTCACGTCAGGAGGTTGAAAAGGTTTAGCATGGGCCCTCAAATCCTCAAAAAGTTCTACAGCTGCACCATTGAGAGCATCTTGACTGGCTGCATAACTGCTGGTTATGGCAACAGCATTTGCCTTCAATCGCATGGCGCTACAGAGGGTGGTGCGGCCAGCCCGGTACATCACTGGGACTGAGCTCCCTGCCATCCAGGACCTCTATATCAGAGGGTGGTGCGGCCAGCCCGGTACATCACTGGGGCCCAGCTCCCTGCCATCCAGGACCTCTATATCAGGCGGTGTGAAAGGAAGTACCGGAAAATGGTTAAAGACTCCAACCACTCAAGACATAGACTATCCTCTCTGCTTCCTGATGGCAGGCTGTACCAGAGCATCAAATCTGACACCAACAGGCTCCTAACGGCTTCTATCCCCAAGACATAGACTATCCTCTCTGCTTCCTGATGGCAGGCTGTACCAGAGCATAAAGTCTGACACCAACAGGCTCCTAACGGCTTCTATCCCCAAGACATAGACTATCCTCTCTGCTTCCTGATGGCAGGCTGTACCAGAGCATAAAGTCTGACACCAACAGGCTCCTGAACAGCTTCTATCCCCAAGACAGGAAAATCAAAATAAATGAGCCAAGACCTCAGAAAAAAAATTGTAGACCTCCACAAGTCTGGTTCATCCTTGGGAGCAATTTCCAAACGCCTGAAGGTACCACATCCATCTGTACAAACAATAGTACACAAGTATAAACACCATGGGACCACGCAGCCGTCATACCGCTCAGGAAGGAGACACGTTCTGTCTCCTAGAGATGAACGTACTTTGGTGCGAAAAGTGCAAATCAATCCCAGAACAACAACAAAGGACCTTGTGAAGATGCTGGAGGAAACGGGTACCAAAGTATCTATATCCACAGTAAAATGAGTCCTACATCGACATGCCACTCAGCAAAGAAGAAGCCACTGCTCCAAAACCACCATAAAAAAGTCAGACTACGGTTTGCAACTGCACATGGGGACAAAGATTGTACTTTTTGGAGAAATGTCCTCTGATCTGATGAAACAAAAATAGAACTGTTTGGCCATAATGACCATCGTCACGTTTGGAGGAAAAAGGTGGATGCTTGCAAGCCGAAGAATACCATCCCAACCATCCATCCCAGCATCATGTTGTGGGGGTGCTTTGTTGCAGGAGGGACTGGTGCACTTCACAAAATAGATGGCTTCATGAGGAGGAAAATGATGTGGATATATAGAAGCAACATCTCAAGACATCAGTCATGAAGTTAAAGCTTGGTTGCAAATGGGTCTTCCAAATGTACAGTGACCCTAAGCATACTTCCAAAGTTGTGGCAAAATGGCTTAAGGACAACAAAGTCAAGGTATTGGAGTGGCCATCACAAAGCCCTGACCTCTATCATGCAGGTGAATGAGGACCCAAAAGCGACTTGGCGAAAACAGAGTTTTTAATCCAGTAAGAAACCTTACAAAACAAAAAGCATAATACTACTCGTAAAGACGAGAACAGACTGGAGACTTGATCGAGAACTGCAGGTTGCCTCGGGAAGGCACTTGAACCTAGCAGACTCAGACACCTGCTCACCACGCAGCATCTGAGGGAAACACGACACGACAGGGCAAAACATAGACACAGCACGGTGAATATTAGATGAGGATCCGACAGGGCAGGAACGGAAAACAAGGAGAGAAATAGGGACTCTAATCAGGGAAAAGGATCGGGAACAGGTGTGGGAAGACTAAATGATGATTAGGGGAATAGGAACAGCTGGGAGCAGGAACGGAACGATAGAGAGAAGAGAGAGCGAGAGAGTGAGAGAGGGAGGGGGAGAGAGAGGGATAGAAAGAGGGAAAGAACCTAATAAGACCAGCAGAGGGAAACGAATAGAAGGGGAAGCACAAGGACAAGACATGATAATTAATGACAAAACATGACAGTACCCCCACTCACCGAGCGCCTCCTGGCGCACTCGAGGAGGAATCCTGGCGGCAACGGAGGAAATCATCAATGAGTGAACGGTCCAGCACGTCCCGAGACGGAACCCAACTCCTCTCCTCAGGACCGTAACCCTCCCAATCCACTAAGTATTGGTGACCCCGTCCCGAGAACGCATGTCCATGATCTTATGTACCTTGTAAATAGGTGCGCTCGACAAGGACGGGAGGGGGGAGGGAAGACGAACGGGGGTGCGAAGAAAGGGCTTGACACAGGAGACATGGAAGACAGGATGGACGCGACGAAGATGTCGCGGAAGAAGCAGTCGCACAGCGACAGGATTGACGACCTGGGAGACACGGAACGGACCAATGAACCGCGGAGTCAACTTACGAGAAGCTGTCGTAAGAGGAAGGTTGCGAGTGGAAAGCCACACTCTCTGGCCGCAACAATACCTTGGACTCTTAATCCTGCGTTTATTGGCGGCTCTCACAGTCTGTGCCCTGTAGCGGCAAAGTGCAGACCTCACCCTCCTCCAGGTGCGCTCACAACGTTGGACAAACGCTTGAGCGGAGGGAACGCTGGACTCGGCAAGCTGGGAAGAGAACAGAGGAGGCTGGTAACCCAGACTACTCTGAAATGGAGATAACCCGGTAGCAGACGAAGGAAGCGAGTTGTGAGCGTATTCTGCCCAGGGAGCTGTTCTGCCCAAGACGCAGGGTTTCTGAAAGAAAGGCTGCGTAGTATGCGACCAATCGTCTGATTGGCCCTCTCTGCTTGACCATTAGACTGGGGATGAAACCCGGAAGAGAGACTGACGGACGCACCAATCAAACGACAGAACTCCCTCCAAAACTGTGACGTGAATTGCGGGCCTCTGTCTGAAACGGCGTCTAACGGGAGGCCATGAATTCTGAACACATTCTCGATAATGATTTGTGCCGTCTCCTTAGCGGAAGGAAGTTTAGCGAGGGGAATGAAATGTGCCGCCTTAGAGAACCTATCGACAACCGTAAGAATCACAGTCTTCCCCGCAGACAAAGGCAGACCGGTAATGAAGTCTAGGGCGATGTGAGACCATGGTCGAGAAGGAATGGGAGCGGTCTGAGACGACCGGCAGGAGGAGAGTTACCCGACTTAGTCTGCGCGCAGTCCGAACAAGCAGCCACGAAACGGCGCGTGTCACGCTCCTGAGTCGGCCACCAAAAGCGCTGGCGAATAGACGCAAGAGTGCCTCGAACACCGGGATGACCAGCTAACTTGGCAGAGTGAGCCCACTGAAGAACAGCCAGACGAGTGGAAACAGGAACGAAAAGGAGGTTACTAGGACAAGCGCGCGGCGACGCAGTGTGCGTGAGTGCTTGCTTAACCTGTCTTTCAATTCCCCAGACTGTCAACCCGACAACACGCCCATAAGGAAGAATCCCCTCGGGATCAGTAGAAGCCACAGAAGAACTAAACAGACGGGATAAGGCATCAGGCTTAGTGTTCTTGCTACCCGGACGGTAAGAAATCACAAACTCGAAACGAGCGAAAAACAACGCCCAACGAGCTTGACGGGCATTAAGTCGTTTGGCAGAACGGATGTACTCAAGGTTCTTATGGTCTGTCCAAACGACAAAAGGAACGGTCGCCCCCTCCAACCACTGTCGCCATTCGCCTAGGGCTAAGCGGATGGCGAGCAGTTCACGGTTACCCACATCATAGTTGCGCTCAGATGGCGACAGGCGATGAGAAAAATAAGCGCAAGGATGAACCTTATCGTCAGACTGGAAGCGCTGGGATAGAATGGCTCCCACGCCTACCTCTGAAGCGTCAACCTCGACAATGAATTGTCTAGTGACGTCAGGAGTAACGAGGATAGGAGCGGACGTAAAACGTTCTTTTAGAAGATCAAAAGCTCCCTGGGCGGAACCGGACCACTTAAAACACGTCTTGACAGAAGTAAGAGCTGTGAGAGGGGCAGCAACTTGACCGAAATTACGAATGAAACGCCGATAGAAATTAGCGAAACCTAAAAAGCGCTGCAACTCGACACGTGACCTTGGTACGGGCCAATCACTGACAGCTTGGACCTTAGCGGAATCCATCTGAATGCCTTCAGCGGAAATAACGGAACCGAGAAAAGTAACGGAGGAGACATGAAAAGAGCACTTCTCAGCCTTTACGTAGAGACAATTCTCTAAAAGGCGCTGTAGAACACGTCGAACGTGCTGAACATGAATCTCGAGTGACGGTGAAAAAATCAGGATATCGTCAAGATAGACAAAAACAAAGATGTTCAGCATGTCTCTCAGAACATCATTAACTAATGCCTGAAAAACAGCTGGCGCATTGGCGAGACCAAACGGCAGAACCCGGTACTCAAAATGCCCTAACGGAGTGTTAAACGCCGTTTTCCACTCGTCCCCCTCTCTGATGCGCACGAGATGGTAAGCGTTACGAAGGTCCAACTTAGTAAAGCACCTGGCTCCCTGCAGAATCTCGAAGGCTGATGACATAAGGGGAAGCGGATAACGATTCTTAACCGTTATGTCATTCAGCCCTCGATAATCCACGCAGGGGCGCAGAGTACCGTCCTTCTTCTTAACAAAAAGAACCCCGCCCCGGCCGGAGAGGAAGAAGGCACTATGGTACCGGCGTCAAGAGACACAGATAAATAATCCTCGAGAGCCTTACGTTCGGGAGCCGACAGAGAGTATAGTCTACCCCGAGGAGGAGTGGTCCCCGGAAGGAGATCAATACTACAATCATACGACCGGTGAGGAGGAAGGGAGTTGGCTCGGGACCGACTGAAGACCGTGCGCAGATCATGATATTCCTCCGGCACTCCTGTCAAATCGCCAGGTTCCTCCTGAGAAGTGGGGACAGAAGAAATGGGAGGGATGGCAGACATTAAGCACTTCACATGACAAGATACGTTCCAGGATAGGATAGAATTACAAGACCAATTAATAGAAGGATTATGACATACTAGCCAGGGATGACCCAAAACAACAGGTGTGAAAGGTGAACGAAAAATCAAAAAAGAAATAGTCTCACTGTGGTTACCAGATACTGTGAGAGTTAAAGGTAGTGTCTCAAATCTGATACTGGGAAGATGACTACCATCTAAGGCAAACATGGGCGTAGGCTTGTCTAACTGTCTGAAAGGAATGTTATGTTTCCGAACCCATGCTTCGTCCATGAAACAACCCTCAGCCCCAGAGTCAATCAAGGCACTGCATGTAGCACCCGAACCGGTCCAGCGTAGATGGACCGACATAGTAGTACAGGATCTAGATGAAGAGACCTGAGTAGTAGCGCTCACCAGTAGCCCTCCGCTTACTGATGGGCTCTGGCCTCTTACTGGACATGAATTAACAAAATGTCCATCAAATCCGCAATAGAGGCACAGGCGGTTGGTGATCCTCCGTTCCCTCTCCTTAGTCGAGATGCGAATCCCTCCCAGCTGCATGGGCTCAGTCTCAGAGCCAGAGGAGGGAGATGGTTGCGATGCGGAGCAGGAAAACACCGTTGATGCGAGCTCTCTTCCACGAGCCTGGTGACGAAGATCTACCCGTCGTTCTATGCGGATGGCGAGAGCAATCAAAGAGTCCACACTGGAAGGAACCTCCCGAGAGAGAATCTCATCTTTGACCACTGTGTGGAGTCCCTCCAGAAAACGAGCGAGCAGCGCCGGCTCGTTCCAGTCACTAGAGGCAGCAAGAGTACGAAACTCTATAGAGTAATCCGTTATGGATCGATCACCTTGGCATAGGGAAGCCAGGGCCCTAGAAGCCTCCCCACCAAAAACTGAACGGTCAAAAACCCGAATCATCTCCTCTTTAAAGTTCTGGTAATTGTTAGAACAATCAGCCCTTGCCTCCCAGATAGCTGTGCCCCACTCTCGGGCCCGGCCAGTAAGGAGTGAAATGACGTAAGCAACCCGAGCTCTCTCTCTAGAGTATGTGTTGGGTTGGAGAGAGAACACAATCTCACACTGGGTGAGAAAGGAGCGGCACTCAGTGGGCTGCCCGGAGTAGCAAGGTGGGTTATTAACCCTAGGTTCTGGAGGCTCGGCAGGCCAGGAAGTAACAGGTGGCACGAGACGAAGACTCTGGAACTGTCCAGAGAGGTCGGAAACCTGAGCGGCCAGGTTCTCCACGGCATGGCGAGCAGCAGACAATTCCTGCTCGTGTCTGCCGAGCATGGCTCCTTGGATCTCGACGGCAGTGTTACGAGCGTCTGTAGTCGCTGGGTCCATTCCTTGGTCGGATCCTTCTGTCATGCAGGTGAATGAGGACCCAAAAGCGACTTGGCGAAAACAGAGTTTTTAATCCAGTAAGAAACCTTACAAAACAAAAAGCATAATACTACTCGTAAAGACGAGAACAGACTGGAGACTTGATCGAGAACTGCAGGTTGCCTCGGGAAGGCACTTGAACCTAGCAGACTCAGACACCTGCTCACCACGCAGCATCTGAGGGAAACACGACACGACAGGGCAAAACATAGACACAGCACGGTGAATATTAGATGAGGATCCGACAGGGCAGGAACGGAAAACAAGGAGAGAAATAGGGACTCTAATCAGGGAAAAGGATCGGGAACAGGTGTGGGAAGACTAAATGATGATTAGGGGAATAGGAACAGCTGGGAGCAGGAACGGAACGATAGAGAGAAGAGAGAGCGAGAGAGTGAGAGAGGGAGGGGGAGAGAGAGGGATAGAAAGAGGGAAAGAACCTAATAAGACCAGCAGAGGGAAACGAATAGAAGGGGAAGCACAAGGACAAGACATGATAATTAATGACAAAACATGACAACCTCATTCCAATAGAACATTTGGGGGCAGAACTGGAAAAGTGTGTGTGAGCAAGGAGGCCCACAAACCTGACTCACTTACACCAGCTCTGTCAGGAGGAATGGGCCAAAATTCACCCAACTTATTGTGGGAAGCTTGTGGAAGGCTACCTGAAACATTTGACCCAAATTAAACAATTTAAAGGCAATGCTACCAAATACTAATTGACTATGTAAACTTCTGACCTACTGAGAATGTGATGAAATAAATAAAAGCTGAAATAAATAATTATCTCTACTATTATTCTGACATTTCACATTCTGAAAATAAAGTGGTGATCCTAACTGATCTAAGACATTTTTTTACTAGGATTAAATGTCAGGAGTTGTGAAAAACTGAGTTTAAATGTATTTGGTTAAGGTGTATGTAAACTTCCGACTTCAACTGCATCTACCTCCATCACTCCAGTATCCCTGTCCCCTTCCCCCTATACATATCTACCTCCATCACTCCAGTATCCCTGTCTCTTTACCCCTATACATATCTACCTCCATCACTCCAGTACCCCTGTCCCCTTCCCCCTATACATATCTACCTCCATCACTCCAGTACCCCTGTCCCCTTCCCCCTATACATATCTACCTCCATCACTCCAGTATCCCTGTCTCTTTACCCCTATACATATCTACCTCCATCACTCCAGTATCCCTGTCCCCTTCCCCCTATACATATCTACCTCCATCACTCCAGTATCCCTGTCCCCTTCCCCCTATACATATCTACCTCCATCACTCCAGTACCCCTGTCCCCTTCCCCCTATACATATCTACCTCCATCACTCCATAATCCCGTCTCCTTCCCCCATACATATCTACCTCCATCACTCCAGTATCCCTGCACATTGTTAATATGATACTGACCCTGTATATAGTATGGTATTAACTGACCCTGTATATAGTATGGTATTAACTGACCCTGTAAATAGTATGGTATTAACTGACCCTGTATATAGTGTGGTACTAACTGACCCTCTATATAGTATTAACTGACCCTGTATATAGTATGGTATTAACTGACCCTGTATATAGTATGGTATTAACTGACCCTGTATATAGTATTAACTGATCCTGTATATAGTATGGTACTAACTGACCCTGTATACAGTATTAACTGACCCTATATATAGTATGGTACTAACTGACCCTGTGTATAGATGGTATTAACTGACCCTGTATATAGTATGGTATTAACTGACCCTGTATATAGTATGGTACTAACTGACCCTGTATATAGTATGGTACTAACTGACCCTGTGTATAGATGGTATTAACTGACCCTGTATATAGTATGGTATTAACTGACCCTGTATATAGTATGGTATTAACTGACCCTGTATATAGTATGGTATTAACTGACCCTGTATATAGTATGGTATTAACTGACCCTGTATATAGTATGGTACTAACTGACCCTGTATATAGTATGGTACTAACTGACCCTGTATATAGTATGGTACTAACTGACCCTGTATATAGTATGGTACTAACTGACCCTGTATATAGTATGGTATTAACTGACCCTGTATATAGTATTAACTGACCCTGTATATAGTATGGTATTAACTGACCCTGTATATAGTATGGTATTAACTGACCCTGTATATAGTATGGTATTAACTGACCCTGTATATAGTATTAACTGACCCTGTATATAGTATGGTATTAACTGACCCTGTATATAGTATGGTACTAACTGACCCTGTATATAGTACGGTATTAACTGACCCTGTATATAGTATGGTATTAACTGACCCTGTATATAGTATGGTATTAACCTGACCCTGTATATAGTATGGTACTAACTGACCCTGTATACAGTATGGTATTAACTGACCCTGTATATAGTATGGTAATAACTGACCCTGTATATAGTATGGTATTAACTGACCCTGTATATAGTATGGTATTAACTGACCCTGTATATAGTATGGTATTAACTGACCCTGTATATAGTATGGTATTAACTGACCCTGTATATAGTATGGTACTAACTGACCCTGTATATAGTATGGTACTAACTGACCCTGTATATAGTATGGTATTAACTGACCCTGTATATAGTATGGTATTAACTGACCCTGTATATAGTATGGTATTAACTGACCCTGTATATAGTATTAACTGACCCTGTATATAGTATGGTATTAACTGACCCTGTATATAGTATTAACTGACCCTGTATATAGTATGGTATTAACTGACCCTGTATATAGTATGGTACTAACTGACCCTGTATATAGTACGGTATTAACTGACCCTGTATATAGTATGGTATTAACTGACCCTGTATATAGTATGGTATTAACCTGAACCTGTATATAGTATGGTACTAACTGACCCTGTATATAGTATGGTATTAACTGACCCTGTATATAACTACTAACCCTGTATATAGTATGGTATTAACTGACTCTGTATATAGTATGGTACTAACTGACCCTGTATATAGTATGGTATTAACTGACCCTGTATATAGTATGGTATTAACCTGAACCTGTATATAGTATGGTACTAACTGACCCTGTATATAGTATGGTATTAACTGACCCTGTATATAACTACTAACCCTGTATATAGTATGGTATTAACTGACCCTGTATATAGTATGGTACTAACTGAGCCTGTATATAGTATGGTATTAACTGACTCTGTATATAGTATGGTACTAACTGACCCTGTACATAGTATGGTATTAACTGACCCTGCATATAGTATGTTATTAACCTGACCCTGTATATAGTATGGTACTAACTGACCCTGTATATAGTATGGTATTAACTGACCCTGTATATAGTATGGTACTAACTGACCCTGTATATAGTATGGTACTAACTGACCCTGTATATAGTATGGTATTAACTGACCCTGTATATAGTATGGTATTAACTGACCCTGTATATAGTATGCTATTAACTGACCCTGTATAGAGTATTGTATTAACTGACCCTGTATATGGTATGGTATTAACTGACCCTGTATATAATATGGTACTAACTGACCCTGTATATAGTATGGTATTAACTGACCCTGTATATAGTATGGTACTAACTGACCCTGTATATAGTATGGTATTAACTGACCCTGTATATAGTATTAACTGACCCTGTATATAGTATGGTATTAACTGACCCTGTATATAGTATTAACTGACCCTGTATATAGTATGGTATTAACTGACCCTGTATATAGTATGGTACTAACTGACCCTGTATATAGTACGGTATTAACTGACCCTGTATATAGTATGGTATTAACTGACCCTGTATATGGTATGGTATTAACTGACCCTGTATATAGTATGGTATTAACTGACCCTGTATATAGTATGGTACTAACTGACCCTGTATATAGTATGGTATTAACTGACCCTGTATATAGTATGGTATTAACTGACCTTGTATATAGTATGGTATTAACTGACCCTGTATATTGTATGGTGCTAACTGACCCTGTATATAATATGGTACTAACTGACCCTGTATATAGTATGGTACTAACTGACCCTGTATATAGTATGGTATTACCTGACCCTGTATATAGTATGGTATTAACTGACCCTGTATGTAGTATGGTACTAACTGACCCTGTATGTAGTATGGTATTAACTGACCCTGTATGTAGTATGGTATTAACTGACCCTGTATATAGTATGGTACTAACTGACCCTGTATATAGTATGGTATTAACTGACCCTGTATATAGTATGGTATTAACTGACCCTGCATATAGTATAGTATCAACTGACCCTGTATATAGTATGGTATTAACTGACCCTGTATATAGTATGGTATTAACTGACCCTGTATATAGTATGGTACTAACTGACCCTGTATATAGTATGGTATTAACTGACCCTGTATATAGTATGGTACTAACTGACCCTGTATATAATATGGTATTAACTGACCCTGTATATAGTATGGTATTAACTGACCCTGTATATAGTATGCTATTAACTGACCCTGTATATAACTACTAACCCTGTATATAGTATGGTATTAACTGACCCTGTATATAGTATGGTACTAACTGACCCTGTATATAGTATGGTATTAACTGACCCTGTATATAGTATGGTATTAACCTGAACCTGTATATAGTATGGTACTAACTGACCCTGTATATAGTATGGTATTAACTGACCCTGTATATAACTACTAACCCTGTATATAGTATGGTATTAACTGACCCTGTATATAGTATGGTACTAACTGAGCCTGTATATAGTATGGTATTAACTGACTCTGAATATAGTATGGTACTAACTGACCCTGTACATAGTATGGTACTAACTGACCCTGTACATAGTATGTTATTAACTGACCCTGCATATAGTATGTTATTAACCTGACCCTGTATATAGTATGGTACTAACTGACCCTGTATATAGTATGGTATTAACTGACCCTGTATATAGTATGGTAATAACTGACCCTGTATATAGTATGGTACTAACTGACCCTGTATATAGTATGGTATTAACTGACCCTGTATATAGTATGGTACTGCTTGACCCTGTATATAGTATGGTATTAACTGACCCTGTATAGAGTATTGTATTAACTGACCCTGAATATGGTATGGTATTAACTGACCCTGTATATAATATGGTACTAACTGACCCTGTATATAGTATGGTATTAACTGACCCTGTATATAGTACGGTACTAACTGACCCTGTATATAGTATGGTATTAACTGACCCTGTATATAGTATTAACTGACCCTGTATATAGTATGGTATTAACTGACCCTGTATATAGTATTAACTGACCCTGTATATAGTATGGTATTAACTGACCCTGTATATAGTATGGTACTAACTGACCCTGTATATAGTACGGTATTAACTGACCCTGTATATAGTATGGTATTAACTGACCCTGTATATAGTATGGTATTAACTGACCCTGTATATAGTATGGTATTAACTGACCTTGTATATAGTATGGTATTAACTGACCCTGTATATAGTATGGTATTAACTGACCCTGTATATAGTATGGTACTAACTGACCCTGTATATAGTATGGTATTAACTGACCCTGTATATAGTATGGTATTAACTGACCTTGTATATAGTATGGTATTAACTGACCCTGTATATAGTATGGTACTAACTGACCCTGTATATAGTATGGTATTAACTGACCCTGTATATAGTATGCTATTAACTGACCCTGTATATAGTATGGTATTAACTGACCCTGTATATAGTATGGTATTAACTGACCCTGTATATAGTATGGTATTAACTGACCCTGTATATAGTATGGTATTAACTGACCCTGTATATAGTATGGTATTAACTGACCCTGTATATAGTATGGTATTAACTGACCCTGTATATAGTATGGTATTAACTGACCCTGTATATAGTATGGTACTAACTGACCCTGTATATAGTATGGTACTAACTGACCCTGTATATAGTATGGTATTAACTGACCCTGTATATAGTATGGTATTAACTGACCCTGTATATAGTATGGTATTAACTGACCCTGTATATAGTATGGTACTAACTGACCCTGTATATAGTATGGTACTAACTGACCCTGAATATAGTATGGTATTAACTGACCCTGTATATAGTATGGTACTAACTGACCCTGTATATAGTATGGTATTAACTGACCCTGTATATAGTATGGTATTAACTGACCCTGTATATAGTATGGTACTAACTGACCCTGTATATAGTATGGTATTAACTGACCCTGTATATAGTATGGTATTAACTGACCCTGTAAATAGTATGGTATTAACTGACCCTGTATATAGTATGCTATTAACTGACCCTGTATATAGTATGCTATTAACTGACCCTGTATATAGTATGGTATTAACTGACCCTGTATATAGAATGGTATTAACTGACCCTGTATATAGTATAGTATTAACTGACCCTGTATATAGTATGGTATTAACTGACCCTGTTTATAGTATTAACTGACCCTGTATATAGTATGGTATTAACTCTTTGACTCCCCCTCCTCTTTGACTCCCCCTCTCTCCTCTTTGACTCCCCCTCTCTCCTCTTTGACTCCCCCTCTCTCCTCTTTAACCTCTCTCCTCTTTGACTCCCCCTCTCTCCTCTTTGACTCCCCCTCTCTCCTCTTTGACTCCCCCTCTCTCCTCTTTAACCTCTCTCCTCTTTGACTCCCCCTCTCTCCTCTTTGACTCCCCTCTCTCCTCTTTGACTCCCCCTCTCTCCTCTTTAACCTCTCTCCTCTTTGACTCCCCCTCTCTCCTCTTTGACTCCCCCTCTCTCCTCTTTGACTCCCCCCTCTCTCCTCTTTAACCTCTCTCCTCTTTGACTCCCCCTCTCTCCTCTTTGACTCCCCCTCTCTCCTCTTTGACTCCCCCTCTCCTCTTAAAACCTCTCTCCTCTTTGACTCCCACCTCCCCCTCTCTCCTCTTTGACTCCCCCTCTCTCCTCTTTGACTCCCCCTCCCCCTCTCTCCTCTTTGACCCCCCTCTTTGACTCCCCCTCTCTCCTCTTCAACTCCCCCTCTCTCCTCTTTGACTCCCCCTCTCTCCTCTTCAACTCCCCCTCTCTCCTCTTCGACTCCCCCTCTCTCCTCTTTCACTTCCCTCTCTCCCTCTCCCTCTCCCTCTCCCTCTCCCTCTCCCTCTCCCTCTCCCTCTCCCTCTCCCTCTCCCCTTCCCTCCCTCCCTCCAGGCATGAGGAGTTGCTGTCCCAGGGAGGTTTGTACTCTGCTATGTGGCTGAAACAGCAGCACAGCACAGCCAAGACATACAACTCTAACCCAGAGGGTCAGCAGGCCACTACTCCCCACCACGGTCCCTGAGCCAGTATCCCAGCACAGAGCTAACCTACAGCTAACCAGGGAACAGAGGAGCAGATTGAGCCAGGATAGAGCTCAACCATCTGAAGGAAAAGATTCAAATCATATTGTGGCATTTTGGGCGGGTACCGCAATGTTCTGAGGCAATTTTCAAACTTAGCTTCCTAAGGTACATCTTGCATCCAAGATACATTACTGCTGCTCCAAGAAAAGCTAGTTACACTAGATGGTAACTTTACAAAGCTAGTTACACTAGATGGTAACTTTACAAAGCTAGTTACACTAGATGGTAACTTTACAAAGCTAGTTACACTAGATGGTAACTTTACAAAGCTAGTTACACTAGATGGTAACTTTACAAAGCCAGTTACACTAGATCAAATCAAATCAAATTTATTTATATAGCCCTTCGTACATCAGCTGATATCTCAAAGTGCTGTACAGAAACCCAGCCTAAAACCCCAAACAGCAAACAATGCAGGTGTAAAAGCACGGTGGCTAGGAAAAACTCCCTAGAAAGGCCAAAACCTAGGAAGAAACCTAGAGATGGTAACTTTACAAAGCTAGTTACACTAGATGGTAACTTTACAAAGCTAGTTACACTAGATGGTAACTTTACAAAGCTAGTTACACTAGATGGTAACTTTACAAAGCTAGTTACACTAGATGGTAACTTTACAAAGCTAGTTACACTAGATGGTAACTTTACAAAGCTAGTTACACTAGATGGTAACTTTACAAAGCTAGTTACACTAGATGGTAACTTTACAAAGCTAGTTACACTAGATGGTAACTTTACAAAGCTAGTTACACTAGATGGTAACTTTACAAAGCTAGTTACACTAGATGGTAACTTTACAAAGCTAGTTACACTAGATGGTAACTTTACAAAGCTAGTTACACTAGATGGTAACTTTACAAAGCTAGTTACACTACATGGTAACTTTACAAAGCTAGTTACACTACATGGTAACTTTACAAAGCTAGTCACACTAGATGGTGACTTTACAAAGCGAGTCACACTATATTTAATGATAACACGTGGTGTACGTGGGAAGCAGACACCCAACTCTGGATAAGCTGTGTCAAATACCCTCAGACCAAAGATGATGAATTGTGTGTGAGAGGAAACGCTCCAACTTTATTAACTGTGAATTCTACTGCTGTTTAATTCAACTGATTGTGACGGACATTTATTAAAGTCTTGATCAGTTGCACATCAACCATATAAGTACACTGCAATAAATACAAACATACGTACCACTGTATCTACAAAGGTTGATTTATTTTATTTATTTATTTGGAATATATTAATCTGCTTACACAAGCTACGGCTTTAAAATTACACAGAAAATGTATATCTAAAATCCAGTTTCCATTGAAACTCATGAATCAGTAACATACAGTACACTTTGAATTTCAATGTTTTTCTTAAAGCCGAGTGGAACATGGGATTTACATGAAAGATATGGGGGCAGTATCTTATTGCTATCTATTGTGAGAGCTCGGGTGAGTCAGCTTTCCCCTATGTATTCTTTCAACATGGTAAATTAACTTGAACATGTGACTCCCACATCCATACATCACCACAAAACACGTAGCTAGAGAGATCATTAACATGTAGCTAGAGAGATCATTAACATGTAGCTAGAGAGATCATTAACATGTAGCTAGAGAGATCATTAACATGTAGCTAGAGAGATCATTAACATCATAACATTTAGCTAGAGAGATCGTTAACATAACATTTCGCTAGAGAGATCATTAACATAACATGTAGCTAGAGAGATCATTAGCATAACATGTAGCTAGAGAGATCATTAACATGTAGATAGAGAGATCATTAACATGTAGATAGAGAGATCATTAACATGTAAATAGAGAGATCATTAACAAAACACATAGCTAGAGAGATCATTAACATAACATGTAGCTAGAGAGATCATTAACATAACATGTAGCTAGAGAGATCATTAACATAACATGTTGCTAGAGAGATCATTAACATTACATGTAGCTAGAGAGATCATTAACATGTAGCTAGAGAGATCATTAACATCATAACATGTAGCTATAGAGATCATTAACATAACATGTAGCTAGGGAGATCATTAACATAACATGTAGCTAGAGAGATCATTAACATACCACGTAGCTAGAGAGATCGTTAACATAACATGTAGCTAGAGAGATCATGAACATCATAACATGTAGCTAGAGAGATCATTGACATCATAACATGTAGCTAGAGTGATCATTAACATGTAGCTAGAGAGATCATTAACATTAACATAACATGTAGATAATACTGTGAAGGACCTCGGCGTTACTCTGGACCCTGATCTCTCTTTTGAAGAACATATCAAGACCATTTCGAGGACAGCTTTTTTCCATCTACGTAACATTGCAAAAATCAGAAACTTTCTGTCCAAAAATGATGCAGAAAAATTAATCCATGCTTTTGTCACTTCTAGGTTAGACTACTGCAATGCTCTATTTTCCGGCTACCCGGATAAAGCACTAAATAAACTTCAGTTAGTGCTAAATACGGCTGCTAGAATCCTGACTAGAACCAAAAAATTTGATCATATTACTCCAGTGCTAGCCTCTCTACACTGGCTTCCTGTCAAAGCAAGGGCTGATTTCAAGGTTTTACTGCTAACCTACAAAGCATTACATGGGCTTGCTCCTACCTACCTCTCTGATTTGGTCCTGCCGTACATACCTATACGTACGCTACGGTCACAAGACGCAGGCCTCCTAATTGTCCCTAGAATTTCTAAGCAAACAGCTGGAGGCAGGGCTTTCTCCTATAGAGCTCCATTTTTATGGAACGGTCTGCCTACCCATGTCAGAGACGCAAACTCGGTCTCAACCTTTAAGTCTTTACTGAAGACTCATCTCTTCAGTGGGTCATATGATTGAGTGTAGTCTGGCCCAGGAGTGGGAAGGTGAACGGAAAGGCTCTGGAGCAACGAACCGCCCTTGCTGTCTCTGCCTGGCCGGTTCCCCGTTTTCCACTGGGATTCTCTGCCT
The DNA here is from genome assembly GCF_021184085.1 of Oncorhynchus gorbuscha. Classification (NCBI taxonomy): domain Eukaryota; kingdom Metazoa; phylum Chordata; class Actinopteri; order Salmoniformes; family Salmonidae; genus Oncorhynchus; species Oncorhynchus gorbuscha. Next base: position 31,944 of record NW_025746932.1, read on the forward strand.
CTAACCCTGTTACGGGGCTGAGTCACTGGCTTGCTGGGGCTCTCTCGTGCCGTCCCTGGGGGGGATGCGTCACCTGGGTGGGTTGATTCACTGTTGTGGTCGGCCTGTCTGGGTTCCCCCCCACCCCTTGGGTTGTACCGTGTCGGAGATCTTTGTGGGCTATACTCGGCCTTGTCTCAGGATGGTAAGTTGGTGGTTGAAGATTTCCCTCTAGTGGTGTGGGGGCTGTGCTTTGGCAAAGTGGGTGGGGTTATATCCTTCCTGTTTGGCCCTGTCCGGGGGTGTCCTCGGATGGGGCCACAGTGTCTCCTGACCCCTCCTGTCTCAGCCTCCAGTATTTATGCTGCAGTAGTTTATGTGTCGGGGGGCTAGGGTCAGTTTGTTTATCTGGAGTACTTCTCCTGTCCTATTCGGTGTCCTGTGTAAATCTAAGTGTGCGTTCTCTAATTCTCTCCTTCTCTCTTTCTTTCTCTCTCTCGGAGGACCTGAGCCCTAGAACCATGCCCCAGGACTACCTGACATGATGACTCCTTGCTGTCCCCAGTCCACCTGGCCATGCTGCTGCTCCAGTTTCAACTGGCCTGGGCCCTAGGACCATGTCCCAGGACTACCTGACATGAGGACTCCTTGCTGTCCCCAGTCCACCTGGCCATGCTCCTGCTCCAGTTTCAACTGTTCTGCCTTACTATTATTCAACCATGCTGGTCATTTATGAACATTTGAACATCTTGGCCACGTTCTGTTATAATCTCCACCTGGCACAGCCAGAAGAGGACTGGCCACCCCACATATGCTCTCTCTAATTCTCTCTTTCTTTCTCTCTCTCGGAGGACCTGAGCCCTAGGACCGTGCCCCAGGACTACCTGACATGATGGCTCCTTGCTGTCCCCAGTCCATCTGACTGTGCTGCTGCTCCAGTTTCAACTGTTCTGCCTTATTATTATTTGACCATGCTGGTCATTTATGAACATTTGAACATCTTGGTCATGTTCTGTTATAATCTCTACCCGGCACAGCCAGAAGAGGACTGGCCACCCCACATAGCCCGGTTCCTCTCTAGGTTTCTTCCTAGGTTTTGGCCTTTCTAGGGAGTTTTTCCTAGCCACCGTGCTTTTACACCTGCATTGTTTGCTGTTTGGGGTTTTAGGCTGGGTTTCTGTACAGCACTTTGAGATATCAGCTGATGTACGAAGGGCTATATAAATAAATTTGATTTGATTTGATTTGATTTGATTTTGATTTGATTTGATTTGATTTGATTTGATTTGATTTGATTTGATTTAGATAGAGAGATCATTAACATAACATGTAGCTAGAGAGATCATTAACATAACATGTAGCTTGAGAGATCATTAACACGTAGCTAGAGAGATCATTAACATGTAGCTAGAGTGATCATTAACATGTAGCTAGAGAGATCATTAACATAACATGTGGCTAGAGAGATCAATAACATAACATGTAGCTAGAGAGATCATTAACATAACATGTAGCTAGAGAGATCATTAACATAACATGTAGCTAGAGAGATCATTAACATAACATGTAGCTAGAGAGATCGTTAACATAACATGTAGCTAGAGAGATCGTTAACATAACATGTAGCTAGAGAGAACATTAACATAACATGTAGCTAGAGAGATCGTTAACATAACATGTAGCTAGAGCGATCATTAACATAACATGTTGCTAGAGAGATCATTAACATTACATGTAGCTAGAGAGATCATTAACATGTAGCTAGAGAGATCATTAACATCATAACATGTAGCTATAGAGATCATTAACATAACATGTAGCTAGGGAGATCATTAACATAACATGTAGCTAGAGAGATCATTAACATAACACGTAGCTAGAGAGATCGTTAACATAACATGTATCTAGAGAGATCGTTAACATAACATGTAGCTAGAGAGATCGTTAACATAACATGTAGCTAGAGAGATCATGAACATCATAACATGTAGCTAGAGAGATCATTGACATCATAACATGTAGCTAGAGTGATCATTAACATGTAGCTAGAGAGATCATTAACATTAACATAACATGTAGATAGAGAGATCATTAACATGTAGCTAGAGAGATCATTAACATCATAACATGTAGCTATAGAGATCATTAACATAACATGTAGCTAGGGAGATCATTAACATAACACGTAGCTAGAGAGATCGTTAACATAACATGTAGCTAGAGAGATCGTTAACATAACATGTAGCTAGAGAGATCATTAACATGTAGCTAGAGAGATCATTAACATAACACGTAGCTAGAGAGATCGTTAACATAACATGTAGCTAGAGAGATCGTTAACATAACATGTAGCTAGAGAGATCGTTAACATAACATGTAGCTAGAGAGATCATGAACATCATAACATGTAGCTAGAGAGATCATTGACATCATAACATGTAGCTAGAGTGATCATTAACATGTAGCTAGAGAGATCATTAACATTAACATAACATGTAGATAGAGAGATCATTAATATAACATGTAGCTAGAGAGATCATTAACATAACATGTAGCTTGAGAGATCATTAACACGTAGCTAGAGAGATCATTAACATGTAGCTAGAGTGATCATTAACATGTAGCTAGAGAGATCATGAACATCATAACATGTAGCTAGAGAGATCATTGACATCATAACATGTAGCTAGAGTGATCATTAACATGTAGCTAGAGAGATCATTAACATTAACATAACATGTGGCTAGAGAGATCAATAACATAACATGTAGCTAGAGAGATCATTAACATAACATGTAGCTAGAGAGATCATTAACATAACATGTAGCTAGAGAGATCGTTAACATAACATGTAGCTAGAGAGATCGTTAACATAACATGTAGCTAGAGAGATCATTAACATAACATGTAGCTAGAGAGATCATTAACATAACATGTAGCTATAGAGATCATTAACATAACATGTTGCTAGAGAGATCATTAACATTACATGTAGCTAGAGAGATCATTAACATGTAGCTAGAGAGATCATTAACATCATAACATGTAGCTATAGAGATCATTAACATAACATGTAGCTAGGGAGATCATTAACATAACATGTAGCTAGAGAGATCATTAACATAACACGTAGCTAGAGAGATCATTAACATAACATGTAGCTAGAGAGATCGTTAACATAACATGTAGCTAGAGAGATCGTTAACATAACATGTAGCTAGAGAGATCGTTAACATAACATGTAGCTAGAGAGATCATGAACATCATAACATGTAGCTAGAGAGATCATTGACATCATAACATGTAGCTAGAGTGATCATTAACATGTAGCTAGAGAGATCATTAACATTAACATAACATGTAGATAGAGAGATCATTAACATGTAGCTAGAGAGATCATTAACATCATAACATGTAGCTATAGAGATCATTAACATAACATGTAGCTAGGGAGATCATTAACATAACATGTAGCTAGAGAGATCATTAACATGTAGCTAGAGAGATCATTAACATCATAACATGTAGCTATAGAGATCATTAACATAACATGTAGCTAGGGAGATCATTAACATAACATGTAGCTAGAGAGATCATTAACATGTAGCTAGAGAGATCATTAACATCATAACATGTAGCTAGAGAGATCATTAACATCATAACATGTAGCTAGAGAGATCATTAACATGTAGCTAGAGAGATCATTAACATAACATGTAGCTAGAGAGATCATTAACATAACATGTAGGTAGAGAGATCGTTAACATAACATGTAGCTAGAGAGATCATTAACATCATAACATGTAGCTATAGAGATCATTAACATAACACGTAGCTAGAGAGATCGTTAACATAACATGTAGCTAGAGAGATCGTTAACATAACATGTAGCTAGAGAGATCGTTAACATAACATGTAGCTAGAGAGATCATGAACATCATAACATGTAGCTAGAGAGATCATTGACATCATAACATGTAACTAGAGTGATCATTAACATGTAGCTAGAGAGATCATTAACATTAACATAACATGTAGATAGAGAGATCATTAACATAACATGTAGCTAGAGAGATCATTAACATAACATGTAGCTTGAGAGATCATTAACACGTAGCTAGAGAGATCATTAACATGTAGCTAGAGTGATCATTAACATGTAGCTAGAGAGATCATTAACATAACATGTGGCTAGAGAGATCAATAACATAACATGTAGCTAGAGAGATCATTAACATAACATGTAGCTAGAGAGATCATTAACATAACATGTAGCTAGAGAGATCGTTAACATAACATGTAGCTAGAGAGATCGTTAACATAACATGTAGCTAGAGAGATCATTAACATAACATGTAGCTAGAGAGATCATTAACATAACATGTAGCTAGAGAGATCGTTAACATAACATGTAGCTAGAGCGATCATTAACATAACATGTTGCTAGAGAGATCATTAACATTACATGTAGCTAGAGAGATCATTAACATGTAGCTAGAGAGATCATTAACATCATAACATGTAGCTATAGAGATCATTAACATAACATGTAGCTAGGGAGATCATTAACATAACATGTAGCTAGAGAGATCATTAACATAACACGTAGCTAGAGAGATCGTTAACATAACATGTAGCTAGAGAGATCGTTAACATAACATGTAGCTAGAGAGATCATTAACATAACATGTAGCTATAGAGATCATTAACATAACATGTTGCTAGAGAGATCATTAACATTACATGTAGCTAGAGAGATCATTAACATGTAGCTAGAGAGATCATTAACATCATAACATGTAGCTATAGAGATCATTAACATAACATGTAGCTAGGGAGATCATTAACATAACATGTAGCTAGAGAGATCATTAACATGTAGCTAGAGTGATCATTAACATAACACGTAGCTAGAGAGATCGTTAACATAACATGTAGCTAGAGAGATCATGAACATCATAACATGTAGCTAGAGAGATCATTGACATCATAACATGTAGCTAGAGTGATCATTAACATGTAGCTAGAGAGATCATTAACATTAACATAACATGTAGATAGAGAGATCATTAACATGTAGCTAGAGAGATCATTAACATCATAACATGTAGCTATAGAGATCATTAACATAACATGTAGCTAGGGATTTCATTAACATAACATGTAGCTAGAGAGATCATTAACATAACATGTAGCTAGAGAGATCGTTAACATAACATGTAGCTAGAGAGATCATGAACATAACATGTAGCTAGAGAGATCATTAACATAACATGTAGCTAGAGAGATCGTTAACATAACATGTTGCTAGAGAGATCATTAACATCATAACATGTAGCTATAGAGATCATTAACATAACATGTTGCTAGAGAGATCATTAACATCATAACATGTAGCTAGAGAGATCATTAACATAACACGTAGCTAGAGAGATCATTAACATGTAGCTAGAGAGATCGTTAACATAACATGTAGCTAGAGAGATCGTTAACATAACATGTAGCTAGAGAGATCATGAACATCATAACATGTAGCTAGAGAGATCATTGACATCATAACATGTAGCTAGAGTGATCATTAACATGTAGCTAGAGAGATCATTAACATTAACATAACATGTAGCTAGAGAGATCATTAACATAACATGTAGCTTGAGAGATCATTAACACGTAGCTAGAGAGATCATTAACATGTAGCTAGAGTGATCATTAACATGTAGCTAGAGAGATCATTAACATAACATGTGGCTAGAGAGATCATTAACATAACATGTAGCTAGAGAGATCATTAACATAACATGTAGCTAGAGAGATCATTAACATAACATGTAGCTAGAGAGATCGTTAACATAACATGTAGCTAGAGAGATCATTAACATAACATGTAGCTAGAGAGATCATTAACATGTAGCTAGAGAGATCATTAACATAACATGTAGCTAGAGAGATCATTAACATCATAACATGTAGCTAGAGAGATCATTAACATAACATGTAGCTAGAGCGATCATTAACATAACATGTAGCTAGAGAGATCATTAACATGTAGCTAGAGAGATCGTTAACATAACATGTAGCTAGAGAGATCATTAACATCATAACATGTAGCTAGAGAGATCATTAACATAACATGTAGCTAGAGAGATCATTAACATCATAACATGTAGCTAGAGAGATCATTAACATGTAGCTAGAGAGATCATTAACATAACATGTAGCTATCAAATCAAATCAAATCAAATAAATTAAAATTTTATTTGTCACATACACATGGTTAGCAGATGTTAATGCGAGTGTAGCGAAATGCTTGTGCTTCTAGTTCCGACAATGCAGTGATAACCAACAAGTAATCAAACTAACAATTCCAAAACTACTGTCTTATACACAGTGTAAGGGGATAAGGAATATGTACATAAGGATACATGAATGAGTGATGGTACAGAGCAGCATAGGCAAGATACAGTAGATGGTATCGAGTACAGTATATACATATGAGATGAGTATGTAAACAAAGTGTCATAGTTAAAGTGGCTAGTGATACATGTATTACAAAAGGATGCAGTCGATGATATAGAGTACAGTATATACGTATGCATATGAGATGAATAATGTAGGGTAAGGAACATTATATAAGGTAGCATTGTTTAAAGTGGCTAGTGATATATTTACATCATTTCCCATCAATTCCCATTATTAAAGTGGCTGGAGTTGAGTCAGTGTCAGTGTGTTGGCAGAAGCCACTCAATGTTAGTGGTGGCTGTTTAACAGTCTGATGGCCTTGAGATAGAAGCTGTTTTTCAGTCTCTCGGGCCCAGCTTTGATGCACCTGTACTGACCTCGCCTTCTGGATGATAGCTGGGTGAACAGGCAGTGGCTCGGGTGATTGATGTCCTTGATGATCTTTATGTCCTTCCTGTAACATCGGGTGGTGTAGGTGTCCCGGAGGGCAGGTAGTTTGCCCCCGGTGATGCGTTGTGCAGTCCTCACTACCCTCTGGAGAGCCTTACGGTTGAGGGCGGAGCAGTTGCCGTACCAGGCGGTGATACAGCCCGCCAGGATGCTCTCGATTGTGCATCTGTAGAAGTTTGTGAGTGCTTTTGGTGACAAGCCGAATTTCTTCAGCGTCCTGAGGTTTAAGAGGCGCTGCTGCGCTTTCTTCACGATGCTGTCTGTGTGAGTGGACCAATTCAGTTTGTCTGTGATGTGTATGCCGAGGAACTTAAAACTTGCTACCCTCTCCACTACTGTTCCATCGATGTGGATAGGGGGGTGTTCCCTTTGCTGTTTCCTGAAGTCCACAATCATCTCCTTAGTTTTGTTGACGTTGAGTGTGAGGTTATTTTCCTGACACCACACTCCGAGGGCCCTCACCTCCTCCCTGTAGGCCGTCTTGTCTTTGTTGGTAATCAAGCCTACCACTGTTGTGTCGTCCGCAAACTTGATGATTGAGTTGGAGGCGTGCGTGGCCACGCAGTTGTGGATGAACAGGGAGTACAGGAGAGGGCTCAGAACGCACCCTTGTGCGGCCCCCGTGTTGAGGATCAGCGGGGAGGAGATGTTGTTGCCTACCCTCACCACCTGGGGCGGCCCGTCAGGAAGTCCAGTACCCAGTTGCACAGGGGCGGGGTCGAGACCCAGGGTCTCGAGCTTGATGACGAGCTTGGAGGGTACTATGGTGTTAAATGCTGAGCTGTAGTCGATGAACAGCATTCTCACATAGGTATTCCTCTTGTCCAGATGGGTTAGGGCAGTGTGCAGTGTGATTGCGATTGCGTTGTCTGTGGACCTATTGGGGCGGTAAGCAAATTGGAGTGGGTCTAGGGTGTCAGGTAGGGTGGAGGTGATATGGTCCTTGACTAGTCTCTCAAAGCACTTCATGATGACGGAAGTGAGTGCTACGGGGCGGTAGTCGTTTAGCTCAGTTACCTTAGCTTTCTTGGGAACAGGAACAATGGTGGCGCTCTTGAAGCATGTGGGAACAGCAGACTGGTATAGGGATTGATTGAATATGTCCGTAAACACACCAGCCAGCTGGTCTGCGCATGCTCTGAGGGCGCGGCTGGGGATGCCGTCTGGGCCTGCAGCCTTGCGAGGGTTAACACGTTTAAATGTCTTACTCACCTCGGCAGCAGTGAAGGAGAGTCCGCATGTTTTTGTTGCAGGCCGTGTCAGTGGCACTGTATTGTCCTCAAAGCGGGCAAAAAAGTTATTTAGTCTGCCTGGGAGCAAGACTGGAGAGATCATTAACATAACATGTAGCTAGAGAGATCATTAACATAACATGTAGCTAGAGAGATCATTAACATGTAGCTAGAGAGATCATTAACATAACATGTAGCTAGAGAGATCATTAACATAACATGTAGCTAGAGAGATCGTTAACATAACATGTAGCTAGAGAGATCATTTACATGTAGATAGAGAAATCATTAACATCATAACATGTAGCTAGGGAGATCATTAACATAACATGTAGCTAGAGAGATCATTAACATGTAGATAGAGAAATCATTAACATCATAACATGTAGCTAGAGAGATCATTAACATAACATGTAGCTAGAGAGATCATTAACATCATAACATGTAGCTAGAGAGATCATTAACATAACATGTAGCTAGAGAGATCATTAACATCATAACATGTAGCTAGAGAGATCATTAACATAACATGTAGCTAGAGAGATCATTAACATAACATGTAGCTAGAGAGATCATTAACATAACATGTAGCTAGAGAGATCATTAACATCATAACATGTAGCTAGAGAGATCATTAACATAACATGTAGCTAGAGAGATCGTTAACATAACATGTAGCTAGAGAGATCATTTACATGTAGATAGAGAGATCATTAACATCATAACATGTAGCTAGAGAGATCGTTAACATAACATGTAGCTAGAGAGATCATTAACATAACATGTAGCTAGAGAGATCATTTACATAACATGTAGCTAGAGAGATCGTTAACATAACATGTAGGTAGAGAGATCATTTACATGTAGATAGAGAGATCATTAACATCATAACATGTAGCTAGAGAGATCGTTAACATAACATGTAGCTAGAGAGATCATTAACATAACATGTAGCTAGAGAGATCATTTACATAACATGTAGCTAGAGAGATCATTAACATAACATGCAGCTAGAGAGATCATTAACATAACATGTAGCTAGAGAGATCATTAACATAACATGTAGCTTGAGAGATCGTTAACATAACATGTAGCTAGAGAGATCATTAACATCATAACATGTAGCTTGAGAGATCATTAACATAACATGTAGCTAGAGAGAACATTAACATAACATGTAGCTAGAGAGATCATTAACATAACATGTAGCTAGAGAGATCATTAACATAACATGTAGCTAGAGAGATCATTAACATAACATGTAGCTAGGGAGATCATTAACATAACATGTAGCTTGAGAGATCGTTAACATCATAACATGTAGCTTGGGAGATCATTAACATAACATGTAGCTAGAGAGATCATTAACATAACATGTAGCTTGAGAGATCGTTAACATCATAACATGTAGCTTGGGAGATCATTAACATAACATGTAGCTAGAGAGATCATTAACATAACATGTAGCTTGAGAGATCGTTAACATCAAAACATGTGGCTAGGGAGATCGTTAACATAACACGAAGCTAGAGAGATCGCTAACGTCATAACGTGTAATTGGGGATGTGATGTAGAAACAAGATGTTTGTTTCAGGACAGCATTAACTTCTTGCTATGAGCGAGATGGATATGTGTGCATGCTAGTGCCTATACGTGCCCCCTAAAACACTTCAGCGAGCACGCCTTTCTAATTGACTTGGCCCGGGTATCCTGGAATGACATTGACCTCATCCCGTCAGTAGATGATGCCTGGCTATTATTTAAAAGTGCCTTCCTCACCATCTTAAATAAGCATGCCCCGTTCAAAAAATGTAGAACTAGGAATAGATATAGTTCATGGTTCACTCCAGACCTGTCTGCCCTTGACCAGCACAAAAACATCCTGTGTGGTTCTGCATTAGCATCGAATAGCCCCCGTGATATGCAACTTTTCAGGGAAGTTAGGAACAAATATACACAGGCACTTTCAAACAGAAATTTGCATCCTGTAGCACTAAATCAAAACAGTTCTGGGACACTATAAAGTCCATGGAGAATAAGAGAACCTCCTTCTGGGACACTGTAAAGAGTAAGAGAATAAGAGCACCTCCTCCTGGGACACTATAAAGTCCATGGAGAATAAGAGCACCTCCTCCTGGGACACTGTAAAGTCCATGGAGAATAAGAGAACCTCCTTCTGGGACACTGTAAAGAGTAAGAGAATAAGAGAACCTCCTTCTGGGACACTGTAAAGTCCATGGGGAATAAGAGCACCTCCTCCTGGGACACTGTAAAGTCCATTGAGAAAAAGAGCACCTCCTCCTGGGACACTGTAAAGTCCATGGAGAAAAAGAGCACCTCCTTCTGGGACACTGTAAAGTCCATGGAGAATAAGAGAACCTCCTTCTGGGACACTGTAAAGTCCATGGGGAATAAGAGCACCTCCTCCTGGGACACTGTAAAGTCCATGGAGAAAAAGAGCACCTCCTTCTGGGACACTGTAAAGTCCATGGGGAATAAGAGCACCTCCTCCTGGGACACTGTAAAGTCCATGGAGAAAAAGAGCACCTCCTTCTGGGACACTGTAAAGTCCATGGAGAATAAGAGAACCTCCTTCTGGGACACTGTAAAGTCCATGGAGAATAAGAGCACCTCCTTCTGGGACACTGTAAAGTCCATAGAGAATAAGAGCACCTCCTCCTGGGACATTGTAAAGTCCATGGAGAATAAGAGAACCTCCTTCTGGGACACTGTAAAGTCCATGGAGAATAAGAGAACCTCCTTCTGGGACACTGTAAAGAGTAAGAGAATAAGAGAACCTCCTTCTGGGACACTGTAAAGTCCATGGAGAATAAGAGAACCTCCTTCTGGGACACTGTAAAGTCCATGGAGAATAAGAGAACCTCCTTCTGGGACACGGTAAAGTCCATGGAGAATAAGAGAACCTCCTTCTGGGACACTGTAAAGAGTAAGAGAATAAGAGAACCTCCTTCTGGGACACTGTAAAGTCCATGGAGAATAAGAGCACCTCCTGGGACACTATAAAGTCCATGGAGAATAAGAGCACCTCCTTCTGGGACACTGTAAAGTCCATGGAGAAAAAGAGCACCTCCTTCTGGGACACGGTAAAGTCCATGGAGAGTAAGAGAACCTCCTTCTGGGACACTGTAAAGTCCATGGAGAATAAGAGAACCTCCTTCTAGGACACTGTAAAGAGTAAGAGAATAAGAGAACCTCCTTCTGGGACACTGTAAAGTCCATGGAGAATAAGAGCACCTCCTGGGACACTATAAAGTCCATGGAGAATAAGAGCCCTCCTTCTGGGACACTGTAAAGAATAAGAGAATAAGAGCACCTCCTGGGACACTGTAAAGAGTAAGAGAATAAGAGAACCTCCTCCCAGCTGCCCACTGCTCTGAGGCTAGGAAACACTGTCACCTCCGATAAATCCACTATAATTGAGAATTTCAGTAAGCATTTCTCTACTTCTGGCCATGCTTTCCACCTGGCTACCCCTACCCCGGTCAACTGCCCGGCACCCTCCACAGCAACCCGCTCAAGCCCCCACCATTTCTCCTTCACCCAAATCCAGATAGCTGATGTTCTGAAAGTGCTGCAAAATCTGGACCCCTACAAATCAGCCGGGCTAGACAATCTGGACCCTCTCTTTCTAAAATTATCTGCTGAAATTGTTGCAACCCCTATTACTAGCCTGTTCAACCTCTCTTTCGTATCGTCTGAGATTCCCAAAGATTGGAAAGCTGCCGCGGTCATCCCCCTCTTCAAAGGGGGTGACACTCTAGACCCAAACTGCTACAGACCTATATCTATCCTACCCTGTCTTTCTAAGGTCTTCGAAAGCCAAGTTAACAAACAGATCACCGACCATTTCATATCCCGCCGTACCTTCCCCGCTGTGCAATCTGGTTTCAGAGCTGGTCACTGGTGCACCTCAGCCACGCTCAAGGTCCTAAACGACATCATAACTGCCATCGATAAGAGACATTACTGTGCAGCCATATTCATCGACCTGGCCAAGGCTTTCGACTCTGTCAATCACAACATTCTTATTGGCAGACTCGACAGCCTTGTGTTCTCAAATGATTGCCTCGCCTGGTTCACCAACTACTTCTCTGATGTAGTTCAGTGTGTCAAATCAGAGGGTCTGTTGTCCAGTCCTCTGGAAGTCTCTATGGGGTGTCACAGGGTTCAATTCTTGGACCGACTCTCTTCTCTGTATACATCAATGATGTCGCTCTTGCTGCTGGTGATTCTCTGATCCACCTCTACGCAGACGACACCATTCTGTATACTTCTGGCTCCTCTTTGGACACTGTGTTAACTAACCTCCAGACGAGCTTCAATGCCATACAACTCTCCTTCCGTGGCCTCCAACTGCTCTTAAACACTAGTAAAACTAAATGCATGCTCTTCAACCAATCACTGCACGCTGCTGCTCGCCCGTCCAGCATCACTACTCTGGACGGTTCTGACTTAGAATACGTGGACAACTACAAATACCTGGGTGTCTGGTTAGACTGTAAACTCTCCTTCCATCTCTAATCCAAAATTAAATCTAGAATCGGCTTCCTATATCGCAACAAAGCATCCTTCACTCATGCCGCCAAACATACCCTCGTAAAACTGACCATCCTACCGATCCTTGACTTCGGTGATGTCATCTACAAAATAGCCTCCAACACTCTACTCAACAAACTAGATGCAGTCTATCACAGTACCATCCGTTTTGTCACCAAAGCCCCATACACTACCCACCATTGCGACCTGTACGCTCTCGTTGGTTGGCCCTCGCTTCATACTCGTCGCCAAATCCACTGGCTACAGGTTATCTACAAGTCTCTGCTAGGTAAAGCTCCGCCTTATCTCAGCTCACTGGTCACCATAGCAGCACCCACTCGTAGCACGCACTCCAGCAGGTATATCTCACTAGTCATCCACAAAGCCAATTCCTTCTTTGGTCGTCCAGTTCTCTGCTGCCAATGACTGGAACGAATTGCAAAAATCTCTGAAGCTGGAGACTCACATCTCCCTCACTAGCTTTAAGCACCAGGTGTCAGAGCATTTTACAGATCACTGCACCTGAACTTAGCCTATCTGTAAACAGCCCATCTATCTACCTACCTACCTCATCCCCATACTGTATTTATTTATTTATTTATTTTGCTCCTTTGCACCCCAGTATCTCTACCTGCACATTCTTCTTCTGCCGATCTACCATTCCAGTGTTTAAATGCTATATTGTAATTACTTCACCACCATGGCCTATTTATTTCCTTAACTTACCTCATTTGCACTCACTGTATATAGACTTTTTGTTTTCTTTTGTTCTACTGTATTATTGACTATGTTTTGTTTATTCCATGTGTAACTCTGTGTTGTTGTATGTGTCAAACTGCTTTGCTTTATCTTGTAAATGAGAACTTGTTCTCAACTGGCCTCCCTGGTTAAATAAAGGTGTTCTTAACTGGCCTACCTGGTTAAATAAAGGTGTTCTCAACTGGCCTACCTGGTTAAATAAAGGTGTGCTTAACTGGCCTCCCTGGTTAAATAAAGGTGTTCTCAACTGGCCTCCCTGGTTAAATAAAGGTGTTCTCAACTGGCCTCCCTGGTTAAATAAAGGTGTTCTCAACTGGCCTCCCTGGTTAAATAAAGGTGTTCTCAACTGGCCTACCTGGTTAAATAAAGGTGTTCTCAACAAGCTTACCTGGTTAAATAAAGGTGTTCTCAACTGGCCTACCTGGTTAAATAAAGGTGTTCTCAACTAGCCTACCTGGTTAAGTAAAGGGGTTCTCAACTAGCCTACCTGGTTAAATAAAGGTGTTCTCAACAAGCCTACCTGGTTAAATAAAGGTGTTCTCAACTGGCCTACCTGGTTAAATAAAGGTGTTCTCAACTGGCCTCCCTGGTTAAATAAAGGTGTTCTCAACTAGCCTACCTGGTTAAATAAAGGTGTTCTCAACTTGCCTACCTGGTTAAATAAAGGTGTTCTCAACAAGCCTACCTGGTTAAATAAAGGTGTTCTCAACAAGCCTACCTGGTTAAATAAAGGTGTTCTCAACTGGCCTACCTGGTTAAATAAAGGTGTTCTCAACTGGCCTACCTGGTTAAATAAAGGTGTTCTCAACTAGCCTACCTGGTTAAATAAAGGTGTTCTCAACAAGCCTACCTGGTTAAATAAAGGTGTTCTCAACAAGCCTACCTGGTTAAATAAAGGTGTTCTCAACAAGCCTACCTGGTTAAATAAAGGTGTTCTCAACTGGCCTACCTGGTTAAATAAAGGTGTTCTCAACTGGCCTACCTGGTTAAATAAAGGTGTTCCCAACTGGCCTACCTGGTTAAATAAAGGTGTTCTCAACTGGCCTACCTGGTTAAATAAAGGTGTTCTCAACAGGCCTACCTGGTTAAATAAAGGTGTTCTTAACTGGCCTACCTGGTTAAATAAAGGTGTTCTCAACTGGCCTACCTGGTTAAATAAAGGTGTTCTCAACTGGCCTACCTGGTTAAATAAAGGTGTTCTTAACTGACTGTCCTGTGGATCTGTCTGTGGAGATGGACGAGACTGTCCTGTGGATCTGTCTGTGGAGATGGACGAGACTGTCCTGTGGATCTGTCTGTGGAGATGGACGAGACTGTCCTGTGGATCTGTCTGTGGAGATGGACGAGACTGTCCTGTGGATCTGTCTGTGGAGATGGATGAGACTGTCCTGTGGATCTGTCTGTGGGGACCCGTGGCTAGGGTCCCCAGTCTGAGGTCGGCGGCGAGGGTTGTCGCTCTGAAGAGGCCATGGAGGCGGTTAAAGAGCCGGAGAAATACTATGGTGGAGTGGGGTCCACGTCCCACGCCAGAGCCGCCACCGCGGACAGACGCCCACCCAGACCCTCCCCTATAGGTTCAGGTTTTACGGCCGGAGTCCGCACTTTTGGGGGGGAGGGGTACTGTCACGTTCTGACCTAAGTTCTTTTGTTTTTTCTTTTGTTTTAGTATGGTCAGGGTGTGAGTTGGGTGGGTTGTCTATATTAGTTTGTCTATGATTTTCTATTTCTGTGTTTGGCCTGGTATGGTTCTCAATCAGAGGCAGCTGTCAATCGTTGTCCCTGATTGAGAACCATATTTAGGTAGCCTGTTTTCCATTGTGTTTTGTGGGTGGTTATTTTCAGTCTTTGTGTATGTCGCCAGACAGGAGTGTTTCAGTTTTCGTTCGTTCACTTTATTGTTTTTGTATTTTCAGTGTTCATTAAATATTTCATCATGAATACTTACCACGCTGCGTTTTGGTCCTCCGATCCTTCTTCTTCGCTACTCCTCCTCAGAAGAGGAGCATGAGATCCGTTACAGGGTGCAGTTCCCCTTTTCAAATCAACTGGGTGCAGTTCCCCTTTTCAAATAAGCTGGGTGCAGTTCCCCTTTTCAAATCAGCTGGGTGCAGTTCCCTTTTCAAATCAATCAAATCAGCTGGGTGCAGTTCCCCTTTTCAAATCAACTGGGTGCAGTTCCCCTTTTCAAATCAGCTGGGTGCAGTTCCCCTTTTCAAATCAACTGAGTGCAGTTCCCCTTTTCAAATCAACTGGGTGCAGTTCCCCTTTTCAAATCAACTGAGTGCAGTTCCCCTTTTCAAATCAACTGGGTGCAGTTCCCCTTTTCAAATCAACTGATGCAGTTCCCCTTTTCAAATCAACTGGGTGCAGTTCCCCTTTTCAAATCAACTGAGTGCAGTTCCCCTTTTCAAATCAGCTGGGTGCAGTTCCCCTTTTCAAATCAACTGAGTGCAGTTCCCCTTTTCAAATCAGCTGGGTGCAGTTCCCCTTTTCAAATCAGCTGAGTGCAGTTCCCCTTTTCAAATCAACTGGGTGCAGTTCCCCTTTTCAAATCAACTGAGTGCAGTTCCCCTTTTCAAATCAGCTGGGTGCAGTTCCCCTTTTCAAATCAGCTGGGTGCAGTTCCCCTTTTCAAATCAGCTGGGTGCAGTTCCCCTTTTCAAATCAACTGAGTGCAGTTCTCATTTTTTCTCATTTTCAAATCAACTGATGCAGTTCCCCTTTTCAAATCAACTGATGCAGTTCC
This sequence comes from Oncorhynchus gorbuscha, assembly GCF_021184085.1. Lineage (NCBI taxonomy): Eukaryota > Metazoa > Chordata > Actinopteri > Salmoniformes > Salmonidae > Oncorhynchus > Oncorhynchus gorbuscha. Next base: position 48,126 of record NW_025746932.1, read on the forward strand.
CCTTTTCAAATCAACTGGGTGCAGTTCCCCTTTTCAAATCAACTGGGTGCAGTTCTCCTTTTCAAATCAATTTCTATGGTTACAACCGTACATCTAAATGTGATGTTGATGTTGAACGGCTTCACTGCAAGTAGATTGTATGTTTTAATATTCAATAAAATGTAAAACATTAAAAAATAAAATAATACGTTGTTTGAAAGAAATACTAAATTCCTTTAAAGTTGATTTACTTTATTCAAATACAATCAGTTTTCAACGTTGACTCAACATCTTCACGTCTAATGTTTTGTTTGACCACACGCACACACGCACACACACACACACACACACACACACACACACACACACACACACACACACACACACACACACACACACACACACACACACACACACACACACACACACACACACACACACACACACACACACACACACACACACACACACACACACACACACACACACACACACGGGCATTCCTGTGCCATTTCAGAAAGTTGCAAAACGTGTGTGCGTTTTATTCATGTCTTATGATTAACTTGGAGAAATTAGTGAATTTTCTACTAAATTCAATACATATCGTTGAATTCCTACTAAATTCAATTACAACAAAATATAATATTGAATTTGGTTTTAATGTCTGGATTCTGTGATCCCTTATTGATGTCACCTGATAAATCCACTTCAATCAGTGTAGATGAAGAGGAGGAGACAGGTTAAATCCACTCCAATCAGTGTAGATGAAGGGGAGGAGACAGGTTAAATCCTCTCCAATCAGTATGAAGGGGAGGAGACAGGTTAAATCCACTCCAATCAGTGTAGATGAAGAGGAGGAGACAGGTTAAATCCACTCCAATCAGTGTAGATGAAGAGGAGACGGGTTAAATCCACTCCAATCAGTGTAGATGAAGAGGAGGAGACAGGTTAAATCCACTCCAATCAGTATGAAGGGGAGGAGACGGGTTAAATCCACTTCAATCAGTGTAGATGAAGAGGAGGAGACGGGTTAAATCCACTCCAATCAGTGTAGATGAAGAGGAGACGGGTTAAATCCACTTCAATCAGTGTAGATGAAGAGGAGGAGACTGGTTAAATCCACTCCAATCAGTGTAGATGAAGAGGAGACGGGTTAAATCCACTCCAATCAGTGTAGATGAAGGGGAGGAGACAGGTTAAATCCACTCCAATCAGTGTAGATGAAGGGGAGGAGACGGGGTTAAAGAAGGATTTTGAAGCCTTGAGACAATTGAGACATGGATTGTGTACGTGTGCCATTCAGAGAGATACTAAATACAGTCACTGGTACTGCTAACCATCATTATACACACCTGGCAACCATCATTACACACACCTGGCAACCATCATTACACACCTGGCAACCATCATTAATGATGTGTGTATAATGATGGTTGCCAGGTGGAGGGTAATGATGGTTGCCAGGTGTGTGTAATGATGGTTGCCAGGTGTGTGTAATGATGGTTGCCAGGTGTGTGTAATGATGGTTGCCAGGTGTGTGTAATGATGGTTGCCAGGTGTGTATAATGATGGTTGCCAGGTGTGTATAATGATGGTTGCCAGGTGTGTATAATGATGGTTGCCAGGTGTGTATAATGATGGTTGCCAGGTGTGTGTAATGATGGTTGCCAGGTGTTTGTAATGATGGTTGCCAGGTGTGTGTAATGATGGTTGCCAGGTGTGTGTAATGATGGTTGCCAGGTGTGTGTAATGATGGTTGCCAGGTGTGTGTAATGATGGTTGCCAGGTGTGTGTAATGATGGTTGCCAGGTGTGTATAATGATGGTTGCCAGGTGTGTGTAATGATGGTTGCCAGGTGTGTGTAATGATGGTTGCCAGGTGTGTGCACCGCTAACTAAGCTAGCCGTTTCACATCCGTTACAATAACTCCACCAGTCCTATTTATGATATCATTTACAAAGATTATACCGGTTGTAAAAATATATATTCATATTGTTTTTTTTTCTTAATTAGTATATTTGAGGTTAACCATAATATTTGTTCTGTCTTTTCAGGTGGATTAAACTGAAATTGTAACCAGCTTTCAGCTTGTTTTAAAAATAGTGATATTTCTTTCATTTTCAAATAACCGAAAGTGAGAGGTTGTAATCTGAATAAAGGGAAAAAGGGCCTTCTTGAACATGGGGTGAAACATTATTACTAATCTGATAGTTTGGATTTAAGTACAACTTTTGTCTGATTGAGGCCTTTAGTGAGATTCAATATGTAATAATGTCTGCCTTCCGAATTCATATTCATTCCATAAATAGGCCCATTTGATGTTATCTGACTTGCCATTCCAAATAAAATTGTATATTTTTTGCTCATATCATTTTTAAAAGCAAGTCTCACAAGAAATCTAACAGAAATGGAATAATATGTCCTTGAACAAAGGGGGGGGAGGGGTCAAAATCTAAAGTAACAGTCAGTATCTGGTGTGGCCACCAGCTGCATTAAGTACTGCAGTGCATCTCGTCCTCATGGACTGCACCAGATTTGATAGTTCTTGCTGTGAGATGTTACCCCACTCTTCCACCAAGGCACCTGCAAGTTCCCGGACTTTTCTGGGAGAAATGGCCCTAGCCCTCACCCTCCGATCCAACAGGTCCCAGACGTGCTCAATGGAATTGAGATCCGGGACCTTCGCTGGCCATGGCAGAACACTGACATTCCTGTCTTGCAGGAAATCATGCAGAGAACAAGCAGTATGGCTGGTGGCATTGTCATGCTGGAGGGTCATGTCAGGATGAGCCTGCAGGAAGGGGTACCACATGAGGGCGGAGGATGTCTTCCCTGTTCTGTTATAATCTCCACCCGGCACAGCCAGAAGAGGACTGGCCACCCCTCACAGCTTGGTTCCTCTCTTGGTATCTTCCTAGGTTTTGGCCTTTTATTATTATTGTTTATTTTACCTTTATTTAACCAGGCAAGTCAGTTAAGAACATATTCTTATTTTCAATGACGGCCTGGGAACAGTGGGTTAACTGCCTGTTCAGGGGCAGAACGACAGATTTGTACCTTGTCAGCTCGGGGGTTTGAACTCGCAACCTTCCGGTTACTAGTCCAACGCTCTAACCACTAGGCTACGCTGCCACCCCTTTCTAGGGAGTTTTTCATAGCCACCGTGCTTCTACACCTGCATCGCTTGCTGTAGTGGTAAAGGGTAGTGGTAGCTAAACCTTCCCCTAACCTAAACCCTTTTAGCTAACCTTAACCTGAATCATTTTAGCTAACCCTAACCTGAACCCTTTTAGCTAACCTTAACCTGAACCCTTTAACTAACCCTAACCTGAACCCTTTTAGCTAACCCCAACCTGAACGCTTTTAGCTAACCTTAACCTGAACCCTTTAGCTAACCCTTCCCCTAACCTGAACCCTTTTAGCTAACCTTAACCTGAACCCTTTAGCTAAACCTTCCCTATCCTGAATCCTTTTAGCTAACCCTAACCTGAAACCTTTTAGCTAACCCTAACCTGAACCCCTTTAGCTAACCCTAACCTGAACACTTTTAGCTAACCCTAACCTAAACCCTTTTAGCCAACCCTAACCTGAACCCTTTTAGCTAACCCTTCCCCTATCCTGAATCATTTCAGCTAACCCTTCCCCTAACCTGAACCCTTTTAGCTAACCCTAACCTGAACCCTTTAGCTAACCCTAACCTGAACCCTTTTAGCTAACCCTAACCTGAACCCTTTTACCCTAACCCTAGCTAACCCTAACCTGAACCCCTTACCCTTCCCCTAACCTGAAAGCTTTTAGCTAACCCTAACCTGAACCCTTTTAGCTTACCCTTCCCCTAACCTGAACCCTTTTAGCTAACCCTAACCTGAACCCTTTAGCTAACCCTAACCTGAACCCTTTTAGCTAACCCTAACCTGAACCCTTTTAGCTAACCCTAACCTGAACCCTTTTAGCTAACCCTAACCTGAAAGCTTTTAGCTAACCCTAACCTGAACCCTTTTAGCTTACCCTTCCCCTAACCTGAACCATTTTAGCTAACCCTAACCTGAACCCTTTTAGCTAACCCTAACCTGAAAGCTTTTAGCTAACCCTAACCTGAACCCTTTTAGCTTACCCTTCCCCTAACCTGAACCCTTTTAGCTAACCCTAACCTGAAAGCTTTTAGCTAACCCTAACCTGAACCCTTTTAGCTTACCCTTCCCCTTAACCTGAACCATTTTAGCTAACCCTAACCTGAACCCTTTTAGCTTACCCTTCCCTAACCTGAACCCTTTTAGCTAACCCTAACCTGAACCCTTTTAGCTAACCCTAACCTGAACCCTTTTAGCTAACCCTAACCTGAAAGCTTTTAGCTAACCCTAACCTGAACCCTTTTAGCTTACCCTTCCCCTAACCTGAACCCTTTTAGCTAACCCTAACCTGAAAGCTTTTAGCTAACCCTAACCTGAACCCTTTTAGCTTACCCTTCCCCTTAACCTGAACCATTTTAGCTAACCCTAACCTGAACCCTTTTAGCTTACCCTTCCCCTAACCTGAACCCTTTTAGCTAACCCTAACCTGAACCCTTTTAGCTAACCCTAACCTGAACCCTTTTAGCTAACCCTAACCTGAACCCTTTTAGCTAACCCTAACCTGAACCATTTTAGCTAACCCTAACCTTAACCCTTTTAGCTAACCCTAACCTGAACCCTTTTAGCTTACCCTTCCCCTAACCTGAACCCTTTTAGCTAACCCTAACCTGAACCCTTTTAGCTAACCCTAACCCGAACCCTTTTAGCTTACCCTTCCCTAACCTGAACCCTTTTAGCTAACCCTAACCGGAATCATTTTAGCTAACCCTTCCCCTAACCTGAACCCTTTGAGCTAACCCTAACCTGAACCCTTTTAGCTAACCCTTCCCCTATCCTGAACCCTTTTAGCTAACCATAACCTGAACCCTTTTAGCTAACCCTAACCTGAACCCTTTTAGCTAACCCTAACCCATAGAGCTGGCTACCTAGCCACCTAGATCAGTGGTTTCCAACCAGGGGTACTTCAGAAGACTCATGACCACAGGCCTACTGGTAAAATGCACATGGGGAGTACTTCCGGGGTACTCCTGGCAGAGCAAAGTTCAGTTGGTGGTGCAGTAAAGCAAATTTACCTTTAGACACAACAAATTGCAAATCGTAACATATCATACGAATTGTATTTTCGTAACATATCATACGAATTGTATTTTCGTAACATAATCATAAGAAATGGATGATGGAAGTCCACCCATTAATACATATCAATACGCCTCCGAAACGTAACAAATACTAAATAGTGTGTGTTGGGTTTTTCCTCCAGGATAATACGCCGTGCTCTGAGCCCGTAGAGGGAGGGAGTCCCTGGTGGTAAATAGACACTTTGTTATGGTGTGAAAAGCACCACTACTACTGTTGCCACGCTTCGGGCGCAGGTAAATATTAACATTATCAATTGTAAACCATGTGCCAGTTTTTTAATATTAAGTAACTAGCTAGGCCTCTGAAATTCGTTAATGTTGGCTCTAGTTGATTGTTTAATTTTTTTTGTTTTTGAGGTGGGGAGAGTCGTCCTAAGCATGTAAAGTTAAAAGAGTTGATATTTCACACCTCGCTAGCTAACGTCAACTAGCTTGTTGCTAGCTTGTGGCTAGCTTGTTGCTAGCTTGTGGCTAGGCTTGTTGCTAGCTTGTTGCTAGCTTGTGGCTAGGCTTGTTGCTAGCTTGTTGCTAGCTTGTTGCTAGGCTTGTTGCTAGCTTGTTGCTAGGCTTGTGGCTAGGCTTGTGGCTAGCTTGTTGCTAGGCTTGTTGCTAGCTTGTTGCTAGGCTTGTGGCTAGGCTTGTGGCTAGCTTGTTGCTAGGCTTGTGGCTAGCTTGTGGCTAGGCTTGTGGCTAGCTTGTTGCTAGGCTTGTGGCTAGCTTGTGGCTAGGCCCTTAGGACGTGCTTCGGGAATCCCTTTCAGTTTGACTTGAGTCTAATTTTCTAGTCATCGTAACGTTAACGATATGTAACGTTAACGATATGATCTATTCCATTGGAATTGATTCTGAATCACGAATTTAATAGACCGGTAGCTAACGCTAGCTGGCTAGCGAGTGTTTGACAGCAAGCTAACGATCAGCTAGCTTCACGATGAAACCACATGGCTGCCTACCGGTTCGCTAACGTTAGCTGACGACCGGCTTTTCCCCTTACGGTACCGTCACCGTGCATTTAAAAGTGCAGATGCATTCGGTCGATGGTATCTAAATCTATTTAGTCGTGATACTTGTAAACTGGCTAGCGTATTGCTAAGCTAACGTTACCGGTGCTAACTAACTTTTCTCTGCCTACATTGATTGTCAGAGATATTTAGCCACTTACTACCTAGTTAGCATGTTGGCTAACTTACCAAGCTAACTATGAACTAGGATTGCTTGCAATTTATCTAGGAAGCTGTTATTCCACATGCTGTTGTATTTATAGATTCATGTTGTCACTTAATCAGACCACTTGTGTCAACTTTCATTATTCCGTTTACTTTTTAAATATCATCTATGGATTTGTTTTGTTTCAGTGGCATGGTGATCCCCTGGTTCCCTCAATTCCCTGATGTGTCAGCCAAAGTCCATGCCAGGAGGGTGTGTGATGGCACTTGATGGCCTCCAATGGAGCTGAAGACAAGTTGAATACAAGGGCCTCCTGCTCCCGGTCATCAACTCTCATTATTCGAGCCAAGTCAGCAGTGTTTCATACTGCTGACAGTCCCACTAGGCCCTTCAGCTCGCATGAGAAGAAGACCCTTAAATCCTGTGCCAGTGTCCCCCGGGTCACCAGTGACTCTATAGGTCAGCTGAATGCGAGGGTGGGTCAGACTCAGAACAACCACCTCCATACTGCCTCAGGGACCCCTCTACAACGTGCCTACAACCGTTCTGTGCCTGCTGCCACTTACCTAGCTAACAAGCCACAGCGTCCTGGTAGCGCAGCTGCTAATTTAGCTAATGGTCACTGTCAACCAACTGTTCTCTCTAAGAGTACACAGATATCTAGTGCTGACATTATCTCATACAGACATAACCCCGGTGTGTTAGAGCCAACCGTAAATAGCTATCGGCCCAGCTGCAACTTGGAATCACTAAATTTAAGATCACGGATCCTGGTCCGAAAAAGAGCCTTGTCGCCCCAGCCTGCTCCCTATCCAACGTGCCCCTGTCCACCAAAGGCAGAACGTGTCCCAGACTCGCAGAACAACGCTGCTTCACAGCCTGCTGAAAGCACCACCACCACCAGCATGCCCACCAACCAGTCAGTCCCCTGGACCAGTGGCAAGCTGAGAGACAATAGCAAAGGGTTTATGAGGCCCACTATGGGTAAAGTGCCTTCCTGTCCCAGACAGGAGACTACCCAGACAAGAGACTCAGCAAAACCTTTGTCTCCCCAGACCAAATCGGCCTCCTATTGCCGTAGCGGGGACAATGGGGATGGCAAAACCCAGACTAAGTTCACACACCACCCCCCAAACACTGTGCCTTTGCAGGATAGGTCATCCCACCACCAGGATGTGTCACTGGATCAGACATGGAGGCTCCAGGACCCGCATCAGTTTGAGAGCCTGATGGCAGCAGACATGGAGGGTCACTCCCAGAGGCTGGGCTTTTGTGCTGCTGTCCATGGGGCTCCTGGAGCTCATCATAACACAGCAACAGAGAGGATCAGGAAGGTCAACTCTGAGGTGGAGTTTACTGAGGCTGTGAGGAAGCTGACCCAGTCACGGAGCGCGCTCACCCCTCATCCCAGGAACGGGACTGTTAATAGTTTTACTACTGGAACATCAGGGTCCAACGTGGATCCAGTCCAGATTGGCAAAGCAATGACTAATAGCCCTGTCATCTCTGTCAGCCACAGCCCTGCTCCAGCCAAACCCTCTGTACCACTCTGCCTTACTATGAGAGACCAGCCTGTGTCCATGGAGACCTCCAGTGCCTCTGGCCTCGACAGTAACACCACAACAAACAGTAGTAGCACAACAGCCTCCATGGCACCTCTACCCCATGCAGGGATAACTCCAACACAGTCCTCTACCCAGGCCAGTGCCACAGCTATTTCTACTGCAGGGATAACTCCGACCCAGTCCTATACCCAGAACAGTGCCACAGCTAGTTCTGGTGCTAGTTCCATCCCAGAGAACACTGAGATGGGTTCTGAGTCCGCCTCAGATACTTCTCAGAGTCAGAGGCCTTCTGTCACCTCGGTGACCACCCAGATATCAGCCATACACCTGACCCAGGAGAGGAGTGTCTTGTCTCTACAGGGCGGCTACAGCCCCTCCCGGTCCCCTCCTGGCCTGGGGGAGGAACAACAGGCTGAGTCACCTCAGCTCTCCAGGTTAGTTCTGTTCTCCCACATACTACGAGCTGTTGTTAGACAAGATGGCATAGCATGTTTTGAGAGCTGGAACGGGACTATATAAATCCATTACATTATTTGTATTTAGTAGATAAATACTGAATGTATTGTCCGTGAATTGAATTAATTCATTAAGCTCTGTTGTGTTAACCAGCTTAAGTATTGGTGTCTTGAGAGTATGTTCTGTCATGTCTGTTTGTCTAGGGAACTCAGTGAGTCAGGTTGTGTGAAGCCTTTTTACTATCATGTTTCTTGCTTTGTCTTTGAGTTTCCTGTCTGTCCATACAGTCCACAGAGTGTTGCCATGCAGGAGGATGGAGACAGGGGGGAAGAGGACTATCCTGATGATGAGCTGGAGAATGACTGCAGTGGTGATGATGATGATGATGATGGTGAGGAAGACTCCTTTAACTATTCATTTAAACCCTAATCAACTAGACATGTGAAAATTACACCACTTAATTGGACTGGTGTAGCTAGGCTAACATAGTAGGACTGGTGTAGCTAGGCTAACATAGTAGGACCGGTGTAGCTAAGCTAACATAGTTGGACCGGTGTAGCTAGCCTAACATAGTTGGACCGGTGTAGCTAGGCTAACATAGTTGGACCGGTGTAGCTAGGCTAACATAGTTGGACCGGTGTAGCTAGGCTAACATAGTTGGACTGGTGTAGCTAGGCTAACATAGTAGGACCGGTGTAGCTAGGCTAACACTTAATTGGACTGGTGTAGCTAGGCTAACATAGTAGGACTGGTGTAGCTAGGCTAACATAGTAGGACCGGTGTAGCTAGGCTAACATAATTGGATAGGCTAACATAGTTGGATCGGTGTAGCTAGGCTAACATAGTTGGACCGGTGTAGCTAAGCTAACATAGTTGGATCGGTGTAGCTAAGCCTAACATAGTTGGACCGGTGTGTAGCTAAGTTGGCTAACATAGTTGGACCGGTGTAGCTAGGCTAACATAGTTGGACCGGTGTAGCTAGGCTAACATAGTAGGACCGGTGTAGCTAGGTTGGCTAGGCTAACATAGTTGGACCGCTGTAGCTAGGCTAACATAGTTGGACCGGTGTAGCTAGGCTAACATAGTTGGACTGCTGTGGCTAGCCTAACAGTTAGTATAGTTGGACCGGTGTAGCTAGCCTAACATAGTTGGACCGCTGTTAGCTAGCCTAACATAGTTGGACCGCCTAACATGTTGGAGCTAGCCTAACATAGTTGGACCGCTGTAGCTAGCCTAACATAGTTGGACCGCTGTAGCTAGGCTAACATAGTTGGACCGCTGTAGCTAGGCTAACATAGTTGGACCGCTGTAGCTAGGCTAACATAGTTGGACCGCTGTAGCTAGGCTAACATAGTGAATCCAATGCTCTACCTTCTTTCTCCTCAGAAGGGTCTGACTGCTCCTCTATGAATGATGCCTCGTCCACAGCCTCCATACCCGTCCTGCCAAAGTAAGTTGAATCGTTTTTCTGTGTGATTTAAAAACATTTTTATTTTTAGATTAATCGTTAAATGCTTTGTGCATTTTGAAGATATGATTTATTATCCTGTTCAGGCATTTTGTTTAGATTGATTGAAAGAAAAACATGTTATTACTATTCTATTGTGTTCTTACATATTTTGACAATGTTTTTAATTCAACTGTATTTTGGTAATTTACAAGACCACAAGTTCACCTGGGTCATACCTGAAACGGTTTGTAGAGTAGCCTTAATCCCCAGTCATGGTTTCAGGCCATCAAATCAAACGTTATTTGTCACATGCACTGAATACAACAAGTGAAGTAGACCTCACAGTGAAATGCTGAATACAACAGGACCTCACAGTGAAATGCTGAATACAACAGGTGTAGTAGACCTCACAGTGAAATGCTGAATACAACAGGTGTAGTAGACCTCACAGACCTCACAGTGAAATATAGCAGTGAAATGCTGAATACAACAGGTGTAGTAGATCTGACAGTGAATACAACAGGTGTAGTAGACCACAGTGAAATGCTGAATACAACAGTGTGTAGACTCACAGTGAAACAATACAACAGGTGTAGTAGACCTCACAGTGAAATAATACAACAGGTTCTCGGACTCACAGTGAAATGCTGAATAAATAGTCCAGGTGACCAGGTGTTGATACAGTGAAATTGTTCAGCAGTCTTACAACGGGTAGACCACAGTGAAATGCTGAATACAACAGGTGTACTAGACAGAGACAACCGTCTGTGACCTGGTCCTCGGTACAGCTTGTCGTGCGCCAGCAGAGACTGTGACCTGGTCCTCCGGTACAGCTTGTCGTGCGCCAGCAGAGACTGTGACCTGGTCCTCCGGTACAGCTTGTCGTGCGCCAGCAGAGACAACCGTCTGTGACCTGGTCCTCCGGTACAGCTTGTCGTGCGCCAGCAGAGACTGTGACCTGGTCCTCCGGTACAGCTTGTCGTGCGCCAGCAGAGACTGTGACCTGGTCCTCCGGTACAGCTTGTCGTGCGCCAGCAGAGACTGTGACCTGGTCCTCCGGTACAGCTTGTCGTGCGCCAGCAGAGACTGTGACCTGGTCCTCCGGTACAGCTTGTCGTGCGCCAGCAGAGACAACTGTCTGTGACCTGGTCCTCCGGTACAGCTTGTCGTGCGCCAGCAGAGACTGTGACCTGGTCCTCCGGTACAGCTTGTCGTGCGCCAGCAGAGACAACTGTCTGTGACCTGGTCCTCCGGTACAGCTTGTCGTGCGCCAGCAGAGACTGTGACCTGGTCCTCCGGTACAGCTTGTCGTGCGCCAGCAGAGACAACCGTCTGTGACCTGGTCCTCCGGTACAGCTTGTCGTGCGCCAGCAGAGACTGTGACCTGGTCCTCAGGTACAGCTTGTCGTGAGCTTGCAGAGACTGTGACCTGGCTGACTGGGGTTTTTCACCATTTGACTTGAAGACTTTGCCAGTCATTACGTGTCGTTGATTATTTTTTATAAACAGAAGGTTCAGTTCGTTATAGTCTAACTTAAAGATTATGAAGATTTACAATACTAGGAAGTTATGTTGATCTGTACACTTAAAACAGAGCAACTTCTGACAAAAAAAACCCCACAAATGATTTGAGAGAAATGCCCATTTATTAATCTGTGAAGCCAGTAGTGTCATGTTGCATCCTATTGTGACTAGATCTCTGTAGAAGGACCATTCATAACTCATATAGCCCTCCCAGTTGGGGCACCTGACAGTTCCCTGGTACGATGATGACAAAACCCAAGAGAGAGAATTGAACCTTTTCGTTCTAGTGGTTGCTGCCGGTGAAAGGTTGAAAGCACAGAGGCTAGTGGAAAGGTCTCCCAATTGTAAATCAGTGATAAAAGTGGAACTACCCGTCAATAATGGGCACACGAGTCTCTGTGTGGTCGAATAGTGCTTGGACTGTGGGATCATTGTCATACCGTGACGTCCCAGCTGATTGGAGGATTAGTATTAGGCTGTTTTTAGTTTTCTTCACAGCAAAAGCCAATGTAGAGTAGGTCCATTACCTCCAATTGAATGCCACTCAGTAGAGAGTTGGACTATATTTGGAAGCAGGTGGACCAAGCAGGACCAACAGAATCCTACATGACTGTCATGTGAGTTGTTGTTGTCGTTGTTTCAATTCTTATTTTGATAATTTATCTGACAAAATGTTTTTACTTTGAAGATGGTGAAGAAGACTTTTGTCATCGAATGCGATTGGAGTTTTATTGATTTGATCTTGAGGGAGTTGGTTTGGTTATGAAAATACTGTTTAATTCAAAATGTCTCCTGCCTTTCCAAAGACATGGCCCGACCGTGCCTCTTGAGTTAAACGGTCATATTTAAACTGGTGAGTTATCCTGCTTGGTGCCTTGTTTTTATTCCTCTGGACATTGATGACCAGGTGGTAGTTGTGTTGTCTGTGGTACGGTGGCAAAACGTGTGCCACCGTGTTGAACATAACAGTTGGCAGGGAAGGAATCTGTTTCTGTTCCATATTAAACAAGTATCTTTATAGTCTGTGTCTGTTTTGGTAATATTCCCAGAATCCCCGTTGTTTGCAGATTTAGTACAGAGTCATAGCTTGAATGCCTCTGTGTTCCAGTATCACGGATGAGGAGCTGATGAGCCCTGAATTAGAGGATGAGGGAGCTGAAGCCAGCTCTGGTCCCCAGCATGTTCCCCCTCATTCCCCCTACACTGTATTTCAGTACTGCCAACCAGAGAGGTAAGACACCCCTTCACTGTGTCCTATGGCACCCTATTCCCTATGTAGTGCACTACTTTAGACCAGAGCCCTATGGCACCCTATTCCCTATGTAGTACACTACTTTAGACCAGAGCCCTATGGCACCCTGCCTCCTATCCCCCCAGTAGAGGCTGCTGCCTCCTATCCCCCAGTAGATGCTGCTGCCTCCTATCCCCCCCAGTAGATGCTGCTGCCTCCTATCCCCCAGTAGAGACTGCTGCCTCTAGTCCTATCCCCCCAGTAGAGAGACTGCTGCCTCTAGTCCTATCCCCCCAGTAGAGAGACTGCTGCCTCCTATCCCCCAGTAGAGAGACTGCTGCCTCCTATCCCCCCAGTAGAGAGACTGCTGCCTCCTATCCCCCCAGTAGAGAGACTGCTGCCTCCTATCCCCCCAGTAGAGAGACTGCTGCCTCCTATCCCCCAGTAGAGAGACTGCTGCCTCATATCCCCCAGTAGAGAGACTGCTGCCTCATATCCCCCCAGTAGAGAGACTGCTGCCTCATATCCCCCCAGTAGAGAGACTGCTGCCTCCTATCCCCCCAGTAGAGAGACTGCTGCCTCATATCCCCCAGTAGAGACTGCTGCCTCTAGTCCTATCCCCCTGTAGACTGCTGCCTCATATCCCCCTAGTAGAGACTGCTGCCTCATATCCCCCAGTAGAGAGACTGCTGCCTCTAGTCCTATCCCCCCTGTAGACTGCTGCCTCATATCCCCCTAGTAGAGACTGCTGCCTCATATCCCCCCTGTAGACTGCTGCCTCATATCCCCCAGTAGACTGCTGCCTCTAGTCCTATCCCCATCAGTAGAGACTGCTGCCTCTAGTCCTATCCCCATCAGTAGAGACTGCTGCCTCTAGTCCTATCCCCATCAGTAGAGACTGCTGCCTCTAGACCTATCCCCCCAGTAGACTGCTGCCCCTAGTCCTATCCCCCCCAGTAGAGACTGCTGCCCCTAGTCCTATCCCCTCAGTAGAGACTGCTGCCTCTAGTCCTATCCCCCCAGTAGAGACTGCTGCCCCTAGTCCTATCCCCTCAGTAGAGACTGCTGCCTCATACCCCCAGTAGAGAGACTGCTGCCTCCTATCCCCCCAGTAGAGACTGCTGCCTCCTATCCTATCCCCCCCAGTAGAGACTGCTGCCTCTAGTCCTATCCCCCCAGTAGAGACTGCTGCCTCTAGTCCTATCCCCCAGTAGAGACTGCTGCCTCTAGTCCTATCCCCCCAGTAGAGACTGCTGCACCTAGTCCTATCCCCCCAGTAGAGACTGCTGCCTCTAGTCCTATCCCCCAGTAGAGACTGCTGCCTCTAGTCCTATCCCCCCAGTAGATACTGCCTCCTCCTATCCCCCCAGTAGAGAGACTGCTGCCTCCTATCCCCCCAGTAGAGAGACTGCTGCCCCTAGTCCTATCCCCTCAGTAGAGACTGCTGCCTCCTATCCCCCAGTAGAGAGACTGCTGCCCCTAGTCCTATCCCCCTCAGTAGAGACTGCTGCCTCCTATCCCCCCAGTAGAGACTGCTGCCCCTAGTCCTATCCCCCCACTGCTGCCACATATAGAGAGACTGCTGCCTCCTATCCCCCAGTAGAGAGACCTAGTCCTATCCCCCAGCAGAGACTGCTGCCTCTAGGCCTATCCCCCTCAGTAGAGACTGCTGCCTCTAGTCCTATTCCCCCAGTAAAGAGACTGCTTCCCCTAGTCCTATCCCCCAGTAAAGAGACTGCTGCCCCTAGTCCTATCCCCCTCAGTAGAGACTGCTCCCCCTAGTCCTATCCCCCTCAGTAGAGACTGCTGCCCCTAGTCCTATCCCCTCAGTAGAGACTGCTGCCTCTAGTCCTATCCCCCCAGTAGAGACTGCTGCCTCTAGTCCTATCCCCCCAGTAGAGACTGCTGCCTCTAGTCCTATCCCCCAGTAGAGACTGCTGCCCCTAGTCCTATCCCCTCAGTAGAGACTGCTGCCTCCTATCCCCCCAGTAGAGAGACTGCTGCCCCTAGTCCTATCCCCCTCAGTAGAGACTGCTGCCTCCTATCCCCCAGTAGAGAGACTGCTGCCCCTAGTCCTATCCCCCTCAGTAGAGACTGCTGCCTCCTATCCCCCCCAGTAGAGACTGCTGCCCCTAGTCCTATCCCCCCAGTAGAGAGACTGCTACCACATATCCCCCAGTAGAGAGACTGCTGCCTCCTATCCCCCCAGTAGAGACTGCTGCACCTAGTCCTATCCCCCAGCAGAGACTGCTGCCTCTAGGCCTATCCCCCTTAGTAGAGACTGCTGCCTCTAGTCCTATTCCCCCAGTAAAGAGACTGCTTCCCCTAGTCCTATCCCCCCAGTAGAGAGACTGCTGCCTCTAGTCCTATCCCCCCAGTAGAGAGACTGCTGCCCCTAGTCCTATCCCCCAGTAGAGACTGCTGCCTCTAGTCCTATCCCCCAGTAGAGACTGCTGCCCCTAGTCCTATCCCCCTCAGTAGAGACTGCTGCCTCCTATCCCCCCAGTAGAGAGACTGCTGCCCCTAGTCCTATCCCCTCAGTAGAGACTGCTGCCTCCTATCCCCCAGTAGAGAGACTGCTGCCCCTAGTCCTATCCCCCTCAGTAGAGACTGCTGCCTCCTATCCCCCCAGTAGAGACTGCTGCCCCTAGTCCTATCCCCCAGTAGAGACTGCTGCCACATATCCCCCCCAGTAGAGAGACTGCTGCCTCCTATCCCCCAGTAGAGACTGCTGCACCTAGTCCTATCCCCCCCCAGTAGAGAGACTGCTGCCCCTAGTCCTATCCCCTCAGTAGAGACTGCTGCCTCTAGTCCTATCCCCCCAGTAGAGACTGCTGCCTCTAGTCCTATCCCCCCCAGTAGAGACTGCTGCACCTAGTCCTATCCCCCAGTAGAGACTGCTGCCTCTAGTCCTATCCCCCCAGTAGAGACTGCTGCCCCTATTCCTATCCCCCTCAGTAGAGACTGCTGCCTCCTATCCCCCAGTAGAGAGACTGCTGCCCCTAGTCCTATCCCCTCAGTAGAGACTGCTGCCTCCTATCCCCCCAGTAGAGAGACTGCTGCCCCTAGTCCTATCCCGCTCAGTAGAGACTGCTGCCTCCTATCCCCCAGTAGAGAGACTGCTGCCCATAGTCCTATCCCCCCAGCAGAGAGACTGCTACCACATATCCCCCCAGTAGAGAGACTGCTGCCTCCTATCCCCCCAGTAGAGAGACTGCTGCACCTAGTCCTATCCCCCAGCAGAGACTGCTGCCTCTGAGCCTATCCCCTTAGTAGAGACTGCTGCCTCTAGTCCTATTCCCCCCAGTAAAGAG
Source organism: Oncorhynchus gorbuscha (assembly GCF_021184085.1). Classification (NCBI taxonomy): domain Eukaryota; kingdom Metazoa; phylum Chordata; class Actinopteri; order Salmoniformes; family Salmonidae; genus Oncorhynchus; species Oncorhynchus gorbuscha. The sequence goes on from NW_025746932.1 coordinate 64,021, forward strand.
ACTGCTGCCCCTAGTCCTATCCCCCAGTAGAGAGACTGCTGCCCCTAGTCCTATCCCCCCCCAGTAGAGACTGCTGCCCCTAGTCCTATCCCCCCAGTAGAGACTGCTGCCCCTAGTCCTATCCCCCCAGTAGAGACTGCTGCCCCTAGTCCTATCCCCCCAGTAGAGACTGCTGCCTCTAGTCCTATCCCCCCAGTAGAGACTGCTGCCTCTAGTCCTATCCCCCCAGTAGAGACTGCTGCCTCTAGTCCTATCCCCCCAGTAGAGACTGCTGCCCCTAGTCCTATCCCCCTCAGTAGAGACTGCTGCCTCCTATCCCCCAGTAGAGAGACTGCTGCCCCTAGTCCTATCCCCTCAGTAGAGACTGCTGCCTCCTATCCCCCCCCAGTAGAGACTGCTGCCCTAGTCCTATCCCCCCAGTAGAGAGACTGCTGCCACATATCCCCCCCCAGTAGAGAGACTGCTGCCTCCTATCCCCCCAGTAGAGAGACTGCTGCACCTAGTCCTATCCCCCAGCAGAGACTGCTGCCTCTCAGGCCTATCCCCCTCAGTAGAGACTGCTGCCTCTAGTCCTATTCCCCCAGTAACTGCTTCCTTAGTCCTATCCCCCCAGTAGAGAGACTGCTGCCTCTAGTCCTATCCCCCCAGTAGAGAGACTGCTGCCCCTAGTCCTATCCCCCCAGTAGAGACTGCTGCCCCTAGTCCTATCCCCTCAGTAGAGACTGCTGCCTCTAGTCCTATTCCCCCCAGTAACTGCTTCCCTTAGTCCTATCCCCCAGTAGAGAGACTGCTGCCTCTAGTCCTATCCCCCCAGTAGAGAGACTGCTGCCCCTAGTCCTATCCCCCCAGTAGAGACTGCTGCCACATATCCCCCCAGTAGAGAGACTGCTGCCTCCTATCCCCCCAGTAGAGAGACTGCTGCACCTAGTCCTATCCCCCCAGTAGAGAGACTGCTGCCCTAGTCCTATCCCCTCAGTAGAGACTGCTGCCTCTAGTCCTATCCCCCCAGTAGAGACTGCTGCCTCTAGTCCTATCCCCCCAGTAGAGACTGCTGCACCTAGTCCTATCCCCCCAGTAGAGACTGCTGCCTCCTAGTCCTATCCCCCCAGTAGAGACTGCTGCCCTAGTCCTATCCCCCTCAGTAGAGACTGCTGCCTCCTATCCCCCAGTAGAGAGACTGCTGCCCCTAGTCCTATCCCCCTCAGTAGAGACTGCTGCCTCCTATCCCCCAGTAGAGAGACTGCTGCCCCTAGTCCTATCCCGCTCAGTAGAGACTGCTGCCTCCTATCCCCCCAGTAGAGACTGCTGCCCTAGTCCTATCCCCCCAGTAGAGAGACTGCTACCACATATCCCCCCAGTAGAGAGACTGCTGCCTCCTATCCCCCAGTAGAGAGACTGCTGCACCTAGTCCTATCCCCCAGCAGAGACTGCTGCCTCTAGGCCTATCCCCCTTAGTAGAGACTGCTGCCTCTAGTCCTATTCCCCCCAGTAAAGAGACTGCTTCCCTAGTCCTATCCCCCCAGTAGAGAGACTGCTGCCCCTAGTCCTATCCCCCCAGTAGAGACTGCTGCCCCTAGTCCTATCCCCCCAGTAGAGACTGCTGCCTCTAGTCCTATCCCCTCAGTAGAGACTGCCTCTAGTCCTATCCCCCCCCTCTAGAGACTGCTGCCTCTAGTCCTATCCCCCCAGTAGAGACTGCTGCCTCTAGTCCTATCCCCCTAGAGAGTCTAGTCCTATCCCCCAGTAGAGACTGCTGCCCTCCTATCCCCCCCAGTAGAGAGACTGCTGCCCCTAGTCCTATCCCCCTCAGTAGAGACTGCTGCCTCCTATCCCCCAGTAGAGAGACTGCTGCCCCTAGTCCTATCCCCCTCAGTAGAGACTGCTGCCTCCTATCCCCCCAGTAGAGAGACTGCTGCCCCTAGTCCTATCCCCCTCAGTAGAGACTGCTGCCTCCTATCCCCCCAGTAGAGACTGCTGCCCCTAGTCCTATCCCCCAGTAGAGACTGCTGCCCTAGTCCTATCCCCCAGTAGAGACTGCTGCCACATATCCCCCAGTAGAGACTGCTGCCTCCTATCCCCCCCCAGTAGAGAGACTGCTGCACCTAGTCCTATCCCCCCAGCAGAGACTGCTGCCTCTAGGCCTATCCCCCTCAGTAGAGACTGCTGCCTCTAGTCCTATTCCCCCCAGTAACTGCTTCCCTTAGTCCTATCCCCCAGTAGAGAGACTGCTGCCTCTAGTCCTATCCCCCCCAGTAGAGAGACTGCTGCCCTAGTCCTATCCCCCCAGTAGAGACTGCTGCCCCTAGTCCTATCCCCTCAGTAGAGACTGCTGCCTCCTATCCCCCCAGTAGAGAGACTGCTGCCCCTAGTCCTATCCCCCTCAGTAGAGACTGCTGCCTCCTATCCCCCAGTAGAGAGACTGCTGCCCCTAGTCCTATCCCCTCAGTAGAGACTGCTGCCTCCTATCCCCCCAGTAGAGACTGCTGCCCCTAGTCCTATCCCCCCAGTAGAGAGACTGCTGCCACATATCCCCCAGTAGAGAGACTGCTGCCTCCTATCCCCCCAGTAGAGAGACTGCTGCACCTAGTCCTATCCCCCCAGCAGAGACTGCTGCCTCTAGGCCTATCCCCTCAGTAGAGACTGCTGCCTCTCCCCTCAGTAGAGACTGCTGCCTCTAGTCCTATTCCCCCAGTAAAGAGACTGCTTCCCCTAGTCCTATCCCCCAGTAAAGAGACTGCTAGTCCTATCCCCCCAGTAGAGACTAGTCCTATCCCCCCAGTAGAGAGACTGCTGCCCCTAGTCCTATCCCCTCAGTAGAGACTGCTGCCTCTAGTCCTATCCCCCCAGTAGAGACTGCTGCCTCTAGTCCTATCCCCCCAGTAGAGACTGCTGCACCTAGTCCTATCCCCCCAGTAGAGACTGCTGCCTCTAGTCCTATCCCCCCAGTAGAGTCTGCTGCCTCTAGTCCTATCCCCCCAGTAGAGACTGCTGCCCCTAGTCCTATCCCCCTCAGTAGAGACTGCTGCCTCCTATCCCCCCAGTAGAGACTGCTGCCCCTAGTCCTATCCCCCTCAGTAGAGACTGCTGCCTCCTATCCCCCCAGTAGTAGAGACTGCTGCCCCTAGTCCTATCCCCCTCAGTAGAGACTGCTGCCTCCTATCCCCCCAGTAGAGACTGCTGCCCCTAGTCCTATCCCCCCAGTAGAGAGACTGCTGCCACATATCCCCCAGTAGAGAGACTGCTGCCTCCTATCCCCCCAGTAGAGAGACTGCTGCACCTAGTCCTATCCCCCAGCAGAGACTGCTGCCTCTAGGCCTATCCCCTCAGTAGAGACTGCTGCCTCTAGTCCTATTCCCCCAGTAAAGAGACTGCTTCCCCTAGTCCTATCCCCCAGTAGAGAGACTGCTGCCTCTAGTCCTATCCCCCCAGTAGAGAGACTGCTGCCCCTAGTCCTATCCCCCAGTAGAGACTGCTGCCCCTAGTCCTATCCCCCAGTAGAGACTGCTGCCTCTAGTCTTATCCCCCCAGTAGAGACTGCTGCCTCTAGTCCTATCCCCCCAGTAGAGACTGCTGCCTCTAGTCCTATCCCCCCAGTAGAGACTGCTGCCTCTAGTCCCCCCATTAGTAGAGACTGCTGAGTCCTATCCCCCCAGTAGAGACTGCTGCCTCTAGTCCTATCCCCCAGTAGAGACTGCCCCTAGTCCTATCCCCCAGTAGAGACTGCTGCCTCTAGTCCTATCCCCCTCAGTAGAGACTGCTGCCTCTAGTCCTATCCCCCCAGTAGAGAGACTGCTGCCCCTAGTCCTATCCCCCCAGTAGAGACTGCTGCCTCTAGTCCTATCCCCCCAGTAGAGACTGCTGCCTCTAGTCCTATCCCCCTCAGTAGAGACTGCTGCCTCTAGTCCTATCCCCCAGTAGAGACTGCTGCCCCCTAGTCCTATCCCCCCAGTAGAGACTGCTGCCCCTAGTCCTATCCCCCAGTAGAGACTGCTGCCCCTAGTCCTATCCCCCAGTAGAGACTGCTGCCCCTAGTCCTATCCCCCCAGTAGAGACTGCTGCCCCTAGTCCTATCCCCCCAGTAGAGACTGCTGCCTCTAGTCCTATCCCCCCAGTAGAGACTGCTGCCTCTAGTCCTATCCCCCAGTAGAGACTGCTGCCTCTAGTCCTATCCCCCCAGTAGAGACTGCTGCCCCTAGTCCTATCCCCCCAGTAGAGAGAGTCCTGTAGAGACTGCCTCATATCCCCCCAGTAGAGAGACTGCTGCATATCCCCTAGTCCTAGAGAGACTGCTGCCTCATATCCCCCCAGTAGAGAGACTGCTGCCTCATATCCCCCCAGTAGAGAGACCTATCCCCCCAGTAGAGACTGCTGCCCCTATCCCCCAGTAGAGACTGCTCCCCTAGTCCTATCCCCCCCCAGTAGAGAGACTGCTGCCTCCTATCCCCCCAGTAGAGAGACTGCTACCTAGTCCTATCCCCCAGTAGAGACTGCTGCCCCTAGTCCTATCCCCCCAGTAGAGACTGCTGCCTCTAGTCCTATCCCCCCAGTAGAGACTGCTGCCTCTAGTCCTCCCCCCAGTAGAGACTGCTGCACCTAGTCCTATCCCCCCAGTAGAGACTGCTGCCTCTAGTCCTATCCCCCAGTAGAGACTGCTGCCCCTAGTCCTATCCCCCCAGTAGAGACTGCTGCCTCCTATCCCCCCAGTAGAGAGACTGCTGCCCCTAGTCCTATCCCCCTCAGTAGAGACTGCTGCCTCCTATCCCCCAGTAGAGAGACTGCTGCCCCTAGTCCTATCCCCTCAGTAGAGACTGCTGCCTCCTATCCCCCCAGTAGAGACTGCTGCCCTAGTCCTATCCCCCCAGTAGAGACTGCTACCACATATCCCACCCAGTAGAGAGACTGCTGCCTCCTATCCCCCCAGTAGAGAGACTGCTGCACCTAGTCCTATCCCCCCAGCAGAGACTGCTGCCTCTAGTCCTATCCCCCTTAGTAGAGACTGCTGCCTCTAGTCCTATTCCCCCCCAGTAAAGAGACTGCTTCCCCTAGTCCTATCCCCCCAGTAGAGACTGCTGCCCCTAGTCCTATCCCCCCAGTAGAGACTGCTGCCCCTAGTCCTATCCCCCCAGTAGAGACTGCTGCCCCTAGTCCTATCCCCCCAGTAGAGACTGCTGCCCCTAGTCCTATCCCCCCAGTAGAGACTGCTGCCCCTAGTCCTATCCCCCCAGTAGAGACTGCTGCCTCTAGTCCTATCCCCCCAGTAGAGACTGCTGCCTCTAGTCCTATCCCCCCAGTAGAGACTGCTGCCCCTAGTCCTATCCCCTCAGTAGAGACTGCTGCCTCCTATCCCCCTAGAGAGACTGCTGCCCCTAGTCCTATCCCCCTCAGTAGAGACTGCTGCCTCCTATCCCCCCCAGTAGAGACTGCTGCCCCTAGTCCTATCCCCCCAGTAGAGAGACTGCTGCCACATATCCCCCCAGTAGAGACTGCTGCCTCCTATCCCCCCAGTAGAGACTGCTGCACCTAGTCCTATCCCCCAGCAGAGACTGCTGCCTCTAGGTCCTATCCCCCTCAGTAGAGACTGCTGCCTCTAGTCCTATTCCCCCAGTAACTGCTTCCCTTAGTCCTATCCCCCCAGTAGAGACTGCTGCCTCTAGTCCTATCCCCCCAGTAGAGAGACTGCTGCCCCTAGTCCTATCCCCCCAGTAGAGACTGCTGCCCTAGTCCTATCCCCCCAGTAGAGAGACTGCTGCCCCTAGTCCTATCCCCCAGTAGAGACTGCTGCCCTAGTCCTATCCCCCAGTAGAGAGACTGCTGCCCCTAGTCCTATCCCCCAGTAGAGAGACTGCTGCCCCTAGTCCTATCCCCCCAGTAGAGACTGCTGCCACATATCCCCCCAGTAGAGAGACTGCTGCCTCCTATCCCCCCAGTAGAGAGACTGCTGCACCTAGTCCTATCCCCCAGTAGAGAGACTGCTGCCCCTAGTCCTATCCCCCTCAGTAGAGACTGCTGCCTCTAGTCCTATCCCCCCAGTAGAGACTGCTGCCTCTAGTCCTATCCCCCCAGTAGAGACTGCTGCACCTAGTCCTATCCCCCCAGTAGAGACTGCTGCCTCTAGTCCTATCCCCCCAGTAGAGACTGCTGCCCCTAGTCCTATCCCCCTCAGTAGAGACTGCTGCCTCCTATCCCCCCAGTAGAGAGACTGCTGCCCCTAGTCCTATCCCCTCAGTAGAGACTGCTGCCTCCTATCCCCCCAGTAGAGAGACTGCTGCCCCTAGTCCTATCCCCTCAGTAGAGACTGCTGCCTCCTATCCCCCCAGTAGAGACTGCTGCCCATAGTCCTATCCCCCAGTAGAGAGACTGCTACCACATATCCCCCCAGTAGAGAGACTGCTGCCTGCCTCCTATCCCCCCAGTAGAGAGACTGCTGCACCTAGTCCTATCCCCCAGCAGAGACTGCTGCCTCTAGGCCTATCCCCCTTAGTAGAGACTGCTGCCTCTAGTCCTATTCCCCCCAGTAAAGAGACTGCTTCCCTAGTCCTATCCCCCAGTAGAGAGACTGCTGCCTCTAGTCCTAGTAGAGAGACTCCCCCTAGTCCTAGAGACTGCTGCCCTAGTCCTATCCCCCCAGTAGAGACTGCTGCCTCTAGTCCTATCCCCCTCAGTAGAGACTGCTGTCCTATCCCCCCAGTAGAGACTGCTGCCCTAGTCCTATCCCCCCAGTAGAGACTGCTGCCTCTAGTCCTATCCCCCCAGTAGAGACTGCTGCCTCTAGTCCTATCCCCCCAGTAGAGAGACTGCTGCCCCTAGTCCTATCCCCCTCAGTAGAGACTGCTGCCTCCTATCCCCCAGTAGAGAGACTGCTGCCCCTAGTCCTATCCCCTCAGTAGAGACTGCTGCCTCCTATCCCCCAGTAGAGAGACTGCTGCCCCTAGTCCTATCCCCCTCAGTAGAGACTGCTGCCTCCTATCCCCCCCAGTAGAGACTGCTGCCCCTAGTCCTATCCCCCAGTAGAGACTGCTGCCCCTAGTCCTATCCCCCAGTAGAGACTGCTGCCACATATCCCCCCAGTAGAGAGACTGCTGCCTCCTATCCCCCCCAGTAGAGAGACTGCTGCACCTAGTCCTATCCCCCAGCAGAGACTGCTGCCTCTAGGCCTATCCCCCTCAGTAGAGACTGCTGCCTCTAGTCCTATTCCCCCCAGTAACTGCTTCCCTTAGTCCTATCCCCCCAGTAGAGAGACTGCTTCCCTCTAGTCCTATCCCCCCAGTAGAGAGACTGCTGCCCCTAGTCCTATCCCCCAGTAGAGACTGCTGCCCCTAGTCCTATCCCCCCAGTAGAGACTGCTGCCTCCTATCCCCCCAGTAGAGAGACTGCTGCCCCTAGTCCTATCCCCCTCAGTAGAGACTGCTGCCTCCTATCCCCCAGTAGAGACTGCTGCCTCTAGTCCTATCCCCCCAGTAGAGACTGCTGCCCTAGTCCTATCCCCCAGTAGAGAGACTGCTGCCACATATCCCCCAGTAGAGAGACTGCTGCCTCCTATCCCCCCAGTAGAGAGACTGCTGCACCTAGTCCTATCCCCCAGCAGAGACTGCTGCCTCTAGGCCTATCCCCTCAGTAGAGACTGCTGCCCCAGTAGAGACTGCTCCTAGTCCTATTCCCCCCAGTAAAGAGACTTTTCCCCTAGTCCTATCCCCCAGTAAAGAGACTGCTGCCCCTAGTCCTATCCCCCTAGAGATCCATATCCCCCCAGTAGAGAGAGATCCCCCAGCAGAGACTGCTGCCTCTAGTCCTATCCCCCAGTAGAGACTGCTGCCTCTAGTCCTATTCCCCCAGTAACTGCTTCCCTAGTCCTATCCCCCCAGTAGAGACTGCTGCCTCTAGTCCTATCCCCCAGTAGAGACTGCTGCCCTAGTCCTATCCCCCAGTAGAGACTGCTGCCCCTAGTCCTATCCCCCTCAGTAGAGACTGCCTCCTATCCCCCCAGTAGAGACTGCTGCCCCTAGTCCTATCCCCCAGTAGAGACTGCTGCCTCCTATCCCCCAGTAGAGAGACTGCTGCCCCTAGTCCTATCCCCTCAGTAGAGACTGCTGCCTCCTATCCCCCAGTAGAGACTGCTGCCCCTAGTCCTATCCCCCAGTAGAGAGACTGCTGCCACATATCCCCCAGTAGAGAGACTGCTGCCTCCTATCCCCCCAGTAGAGAGACTGCTGCACCTAGTCCTATCCTATCCTATCCCCCCAGTAGAGACTGCTGCCTCTAGGCCTATCCCCCTCAGTAGAGACTGCTGCCTCTAGTCCTATTCCCCCCCAGTAAAGAGACTGCTTCCCTAGTCCTATCCCCCAGTAAAGAGACTGCTCCCCTAGTCCTATCCCCCCCAGTAGAGAGACTGCTGCCCTAGTCCTATCCCCCCCAGTAGAGACTGCTGCCTCTAGTCCTATCCCCCCAGTAGAGACTGCTGCCTCTAGTCCTATCCCCCCCAGTAGAGACTGCTGCACCTAGTCCTATCCCCCCAGTAGAGACTGCTGCCCCTAGTCCTATCCCCCCAGTAGAGACTGCTGCCTCTAGTCCTATCCCCCAGTAGAGACTGCTGCCCCTAGTCCTATCCCCTCAGTAGAGACTGCTGCCTCCTATCCCCCCAGTAGAGAGACTGCTGCCCTAGTCCTATCCCCCTCAGTAGAGACTGCTGCCTCCTATCCCCCCAGTAGAGAGACTGCTGCCCCTAGTCCTATCCCCTCAGTAGAGACTGCTGCCTCCTATCCCCCAGTAGAGACTGCTGCCCCTAGTCCTATCCCCCAGTAGAGAGACTGCTGCCACATATCCCCCCAGTAGAGAGACTGCTGCCTCCTATCCCCCCAGTAGAGAGACTGCTGCACCTAGTCCTATCCCCCCAGCAGAGACTGCTGCCTCTAGGCCTATCCCCTCAGTAGAGACTGCTGCCTCTAGTCCTATTCCCCCAGTAAAGAGACTGCTTCCCCTAGTCCTATCCCCCCAGTAGAGACTGCTGCCTCTAGTCCTATCCCCCAGTAGAGACTGCTGCCCCTAGTCCTATCCCCCCAGTAGAGACTGCTGCCCCTAGTCCTATCCCCCAGTAGAGACTGCTGCCTCTAGTCCTATCCCCCCAGTAGAGACTGCTGCCTCTAGTCCTATCCCCCAGTAGAGACTGCTGCCTCTAGTCCTATCCCCCCAGTAGAGACTGCTGCCTCTAGTCCTATCCCCCCATTAGAGACTGCTGCCTCTAGTCCTATCCCCCTCAGTAGAGACTGCTGCCTCTAGTCCTATCCCCTCAGTAGAGACTGCTGCCTCTAGTCCTATCCCCCAGTAGAGACTGCTGCCTCTAGTCCTATCCCCCAGTAGAGACTGCTGCCTCTAGTCCTATCCCCCTCAGTAGAGACTGCTGCCTCTAGTCCTATCCCCCAGTAGAGACTGCTGCCCCTAGTCCTATCCCCCAGTAGAGACTGCTGCCTCTAGTCCTATCCCCCCAGTAGAGACTGCTGCCTCTAGTCCTATCCCCCTCAGTAGAGACTGCTGCCTCTAGTCCTATCCCCCAGTAGAGACTGCTGCCCTAGTCCTATCCCCCCAGTAGAGACTGCTGCCCCTAGTCCTATCCCCCCAGTAGAGACTGCTGCCCCTAGTCCTATCCCCCAGTAGAGACTGCTGCCCCTAGTCCTATCCCCCAGTAGAGACTGCTGCCCCTAGTCCTATCCCCCAGTAGAGACTGCTGCCTCTAGTCCTATCCCCCAGTAGAGACTGCTGCCTCTAGTCCTATCCCCCAGTAGAGACTGCTGCCTCTAGTCCTATCCCCCCAGTAGAGACTGCTGCCCCTAGTCCTATCCCCCAGTAGAGACTGCTGCCTCTAGTCCTATCCCCCAGTAGAGACTGCTGCCTCATATCCAGTAGAGAGACCCCCTCATATCCCCCAGTAGAGAGACTGCTGCCCCTCATATCCCCCTAGAGAGACTGCTGCCTCCTATCCCCCAGTAGAGAGACTGCTGACATATCCCCCAGTAGAGAGACTGCTGCCTCATATCCCCCAGTAGAGACTCCTATCCCCCCAGTAGAGACTAGTCCTATCCCCCCAGTAGAGAGACTGCTGCCTCCTATCCCCCCAGTAGAGAGACTGCTGCACCTAGTCCTATCCCCCAGTAGAGACTGCTGCCTCTAGTCCTATCCCCCTCAGTAGAGACTGCTGCCTCTAGTCCTATCCCCCAGTAAAGAGACTGCTGCCCCTAGTCCTATCCCCCAGTAAAGAGACTGCTTCCCTAGTCCTATCCCCCCAGTAGAGAGACTGCTGCCCCTAGTCCTATCCCCTCAGTAGAGACTGCTGCCCTAGTCCTATCCCCCCAGTAGAGACTGCTGCCCTAGTCCTATCCCCCCAGTAGAGACTGCTGCCCCTAGTCCTATCCCCCCAGTAGAGACTGCTGCCCCTAGTCCTATCCCCCCAGTAGAGACTGCTGCCCCTAGTCCTATCCCCCCAGTAGAGACTGCTGCCTCCTATCCCCCAGTAGAGAGACTGCTGCCCCTAGTCCTATCCCCCAGTAGAGACTGCTGCCTCCTATCCCCCAGTAGAGACTGCTGCCCCTAGTCCTATCCCCCCAGTAGAGACTGCTATATCCCCCCAGTAGAGACTGCTGAGTCCTATCCCCCCCAGTAGAGAGACTGCTGCCCCTAGCTCCTATCCCCCCAGTAGAGAGACTGCTGCACCTAGTCCTATCCCCCAGCAGAGACTGCTGCCTCTAGGCCTATCCCCCTCAGTAGAGACTGCTGCCTCTAGTCCTATTCCCCCCAGTAAAGAGACTGCTTCCCCTAGTCCTATCCCCCCAGTAGAGAGACTGCTGCCCTAGTCCTATCCCCCCAGTAGAGAGACTGCTGCCCCTAGTCCTATCCCCCAGTAGAGACTGCTGCCCCTAGTCCTATCCCCCAGTAGAGACTGCTGACCTCTAGTCCTATCCCCCAGTAGAGACTGCTGCCTCTAGTCCTATCCCCCAGTAGAGACTGCTGCCTCTAGTCCTATCCCCCAGTAGAGACTGCTGCCTCTAGTCCTATCCCCCAGTAGAGACTGCTGCCTCTAGTCCTATCCCCCCCAGTAGAGACTGCTGCCTCTAGTCCTATCCCCCAGTAGAGACTGCTGCCTCTAGTCCTATCCCCCTCAGTAGAGACTGCTGCCTCTAGTCCTATCCCCCTCAGTAGAGACTGCTGCCCCTAGTCCTATCCCCCCAGTAGAGACTGCTGCCCTAGTCCTATCCCCCAGTAGAGACTGCTGCCCCTAGTCCTATCCCCCCAGTAGAGACTGCTGCCTCTAGTCCTATCCCCCCCAGTAGAGACTGCTGCCTCTAGTCCTATCCCCCCAGTAGAGACTGCTGCCCTAGTCCTATCCCCCAGCAGAGACTGCTGTCCTATCCCCTCAGAGACTGCTGCCTCATATCCCCCCAGTAGAGAGACTGCTGCCTCATATCCCCCAGTAGAGACTGCTGCCCCTAGTCTTATCCCCCCAGTAGGGACTGCTGCCTCCTATCCCCCCAGTAGAGACTGCTGCCCCTAGTCCTATCCCCCAGTAGAGAGACTGCTGCCACATATCCCCCAGTAGAGAGACTGCTGCCTCCTATCCCCCCAGTAGAGAGACTGCTGCCCCTAGTCCTATCCCCCTCAGTAGAGACAGCTGCCTCTAGTCCTATCCCCCCCAGTAGAGACTGCTGCCTCTAGTCCTATCCCCCCAGTAGAGACTGCTGCACCTAGTCCTATCCCCCAGTAGAGACTGCTGCCTCTAGTCCTATCCCCCCAGTAGAGACTGCTGCCTCTAGTCCTATCCCCCAGTAGAGACTGCTGCCCCTAGTCCTATCCCCTCAGTAGAGACTGCTGCCTCCTATCCCCCAGTAGAGACTGCTGCCCCTAGTCCTATCCCCTCAGTAGAGACTGCTGCCTCCTATCCCCCCCCAGTAGAGACTGCTGCCCCTAGTCCTATCCCCCCAGTAGAGACTGCTGCCACATATCCCCCCCAGTAGAGACTGCTGCCTCCTATCCCCCCAGTAGAGAGACTGCTGCCCCTAGTCCTATCCCCCCCCAGTAGAGACTGCTGCCCCTAGTCCTATCCCCCTAGTAGAGACTGCTGCCCCTAGTCCTATCCCCCAGTAGAGACTGCTGCCTCTAGTCCTATCCCCCCCAGTAGAGACTGCTGCCTCTAGTCCCATCCCCCTCAGTAGAGACTGCTGCCTCTAGTCCTATCCCCCAGTAGAGACTGCTGCCCTAGTCCTATTCCCCCCAGTAAAGAGACTGCTTCCCCTAGTCCTATCCCCCAGTAAAGAGACTGCTTCCCCTAGTCCTATCCCCCAGTAGAGAGACTGCTGCCCTAGTCCTATCCCCCCAGTAGAGAGACTGCTGCCCCTAGTCCTATCCCCCCAGTAGAGAGACTGCTGCCTCTAGTCCTATCCCCCCAGTAGAGAGACTGCTGCCTCTAGTCCTATCCCCCAGTAGAGACTGCTGCCCTAGTCCTATCCCCCTAGTAGAGACCTGCCCCTAGTCCTATCCCCCCAGTAGAGACTGCTGCCTCTAGTCCTATCCCCCAGTAGAGACTGCTGCCTCTAGTCCTATCCCCCCAGTAGAGACTGCTGCCTCTAGTCCTATCCCCCCAGTAGAGACTGCTGCCTCTAGTCCTATCCCCCTCAGTAGAGACTGCTGCCTCTAGTCCTATCCCCCCAGTAGAGACTGCTGCCTCTAGTCCTATCCCCCTCAGTAGAGACTGCTGCCTCTAGTCCTATCCCCCCTCAGTAGAGACTGCTGCCCTAGTCCTATCCCCCTCAGTAGAGACTGCTGCCTCTAGTCCTATCCCCCCAGTAGAGACTGCTGCCTCTAGTCCTATCCCCCCAGTAGAGACTGCTGCCTCTAGTCCTATCCCCCCAGTAGAGACTGCTGCCTCTAGTCCTATCCCCCAGTGGGAGACTGCTGCCTCTAGTCCTATCCCCCCAGTAGAGACTGCTGCCCTAGTCCTATCCCCCAGTAGAGACTGCTGCCCCTAGTCCTATCCCCCAGTCCCCCAGAGAGACTGCTGCCCCTAGTCCTATCCCCCCAGTAGGACTGCCTCTAGTCCTATCTGGTCCCCCCCAGTAGAGGACTGCTGCCTCTAGTCCTATCCCCCAGTAGAGGACTGCTGCCTCATATCCCCCAGTAGAGACTGCTGCCCCTAGTCCTATCCCCCCAGTAGGAGAGACTGCTGCCCATATCCCCCCAGTAGAGACTGCTGCCCTAGTCCTATCCCCCAGTAGAGACTGCTGCCCCTAGTCCCCCTGAGATGCCTCATATCCCCCCAGTAGAGACTGCTGCCCCTAGTCCTATCCCCCAGTAGGACTGCTGCCTCTAGTCCTATCCCCCAGTAGAGACTGCTGCCCCTAGTCCTATCCCCCCAGTAGAGACTGCTGCCTCTAGTCCTATCCCCCCAGTGGAGACTGCTGCCCCTAGTCCTATCCCCCCAGTAGAGACTGCTGCCTCCTATCCCCCCAGTAGAGACTGCTGCCTCCTATCCCCCAGTAGAGACCTGCCTCTATCCCCCCAGTAGAGACTGCTGCCCCTAGTCCTATCCCCCAGTAGAGACTGCTGCCCCTAGTCCTGCTGCCCCTAGTCCTATCCCCCAGTAGAGACTGCTGCCTCTAGTCCTATCCCCCAGTAGAGACTGCTGCCTCTAGTCCTATCCCCCAGTAGAGACTGCTGCCCTAGTCCTATCCCCCAGTAGAGACTGCTGCCTCTAGTCCTATCCCCCCAGTAGAGACTGCTGCCTCTAGTCCTATCCCCCAGTAGAGACTGCTGCCTCTAGTCCTATCCCCCCAGTAGAGACTGCTGCCTCTAGTCCTATCCCCCTCAGTAGAGACTGCTGCCCCTAGTCCTATCCCCCAGTAGAGACTGCTGCCCCTAGTCCTATCCCCCCAGTAGAGACTGCTGCCTCTAGTCCTATCCCCCAGTAGAGGACTGCTGCCTCTAGTCCTATCCCCCAGTAGAGACTGCTGCCTCTAGTCCTATCCCCCCAGTAGAGACTGCTGCCTCTAGTCCTATCCCCCAGTAGAGACTGCTGCCTCTAGTCCTATCCCCCAGTAGAGAGACTGCTGCCTCTAGTCCTATCCCCCCAGTAGAGAGTCTATCCCCCCCAGTCAGTGCTGCCCCTAGTCCTATCCCCCCAGTAGAGAGACTGCTGCCTCTAGTCCTATCCCCCAGTAGAGAGACTGCCCCTAGTCCTATCCCCCAGTAGAGACTGCTGCCTCTAGTCCTATCCCCCCAGAGACTGCCCCTAGTCCTATCCCCCCCAGTGAGACTGCTGCCCCTAGTCCTATCCCCCCAGTAGAGACTGCTGCCTCTAGTCCTATCCCCCAGTGCAGAGACTGCTGCCCTAGTCCTATCCCCCTAGTAGAGGGACTGCTGCCTCTAGTCCTATCCCCCCAGTAGAGACTGCTGCCCCTAGTCCTATCCCCCCCCAGTAGAGAGACTGCTGCCTCATATCCCCCAAGTGGTGAGACTGCGTTCTCTAGCCCCATCGAAAGCTCCATTGTATATAATTTTGAATCCAAATGACACCCTTCTCTCTTCATAGTGCACTTGGTTCTACCAGGGCCTGTAGGGAATGTGCTTCCATCCGTAGTCCTGTAGCTGTAATGTGTTGTTTCAGTGGAGCCCTGCCACCAGAACAGAGGAAGCTGCTCAAATGGAAGATGAGCACTGTGACTCCCAACATAGTCAAACACACCATCGCCAGGTCGCACTTAAAGTCACCAAGAGTGAGTTCCTTAAGGGTTTGAAGTCCCTCCGTTTTTTGCCTATTTGACATTTTAAAGACGTCTTGTATGTCTGTTCATATCTGTTCATAAAAATAACAAAACGTTAATTAAGTTCATTGTTGTTGCAGGAAGTCAT